>NW_009259421.1:327283-346321 GCF_000687185.1 Egretta garzetta
CTGCTCCCGGGGAAGGGGGCCCGGCCTTGCCTTCCAGCTGCTCCTGCAAAACCCCTTCCCTGCCTGGACAGGGCCGCGTGCTCCCAGGTGCAGAACTCCCGGGGCTCCCATCAGTGTTTTCTCCTGCCTTTCCGAGACTCTTGCCCAGGTACCGACCGCTTCCCCAGGGAGGTAGCTGGGAATTTCCCCTCCCGGGGGTTGCCAATAAAAGCACAGGACAGTATTGGTCCGGCTGCCCAAGGCCATGCTAAAAATCAAGGCAAAGGCAGCTGCCAGGGCAAGTCAGGGATTAGTGTCAGCTCAGCACAGCTTGACCAGAATATTTACATTTTATTAAATCTTTACAATCAGCAATTATAATCAAGTACACAATTATGTACACAGATTATATACATTTTAGCCCAGACTTTTACATCACAGTACATAGTTGCCCTTAGAAATATTGTATACGCTTATCACCAGAAGTAAAACCCAACAATAATGTTACAGCACCTGTATTAGACATCTTTTCATAAGAAAATATACGGCTGTAAATTGGGCTGGCTAAAAAAAAAAAAAAAAAATCTTATAAAATCTGAACATACAATATTTCATTCACAGAATGGGTTTTTTTCCTATGTCTGACTGATGCCTTTTGCATAAGATACCCCGGTTTTAACTTCTCCACATCCACTTACTCATGCCTAATGCTATGCCTTCAGGTACGCCGGCAGGGGGAGAACCAAAGCTGGGCTCATTTTGAAACTTCATTAAGAAACAATAAATGTAAACAATTGAGAAGATTCCTTTAAGATCAAACGAGAAACTAATTGGCTGATCTGAATTACATGGCATGGCGTAAGTGCTAATTCCAGCTGTGATTCCTGAATTCTTCAGTGTTCAATACAAGTAACCGTACAATACCATACAAAGAAAGAGGCAATTACTGATTAATGACGAACAAGCAATATTCCACATGGAGGGAGCAGACTTCTAAGAATTCGGGAAGAACACCTACTCCCCTCTCCAAAAGGTTCTGAATACATTCTTTTTGCTTTTTAAGATGACAGTGACAGAAAACTGAATTATTTTCAGAATGATATAAACAGGTTAACTAAAGCCTGTTTTCGCATAAGGAAATATAAAGTGACCATAACCTGAATAAAACTGCTTCCCCCCCAGTTTAGTCCTCTTTCCCAAAAGGTCAACCTCACCCGATTCAGTTCCGTAAACAAAGCTATGGCTCTCATGATGGTTTCAAAGGTAAAGTAAAACAAACTGAAACAAAAAAAACAACCCAAAAGGAAGGAGGCAACAGTTATCTGAGGTAGGCCACCACCAAAATGATGCTTCAAACCCATACGGAGTTCTGGGATCACTCAAAATCCCTTAAAAGGAGAGCTAATGTCTGCTGCTTTAGCAATAGATGTAGAAAAAGCAGTTAAATGAGCTGGTGGTGGCAAGGAAAGTTAATCTTTTAAAAAAATTTTACATCTACACCTAAATTGTCTGCAAGTAAAAAAAGAAAACCTTTAGTTGCTATATTGACAGTCTTAACATAATGACCAGAGGGCCTCTGTAACTATAAAAATAATGCTATTTCCACCAAAAGAGCTGAGTATGAAGATGTAGTCCATGTCGAAGAGCACAGGAACAAAAATGCTCCTTTTGTGGCACTAAGCACTGACAGATCAAAGGAATTATCGGAGTGAAAACTGATCTGCACCTGATGGTTTTGATCCTGCAGCTGACTGCACGTCGCTTCGAGCCCGGGCGCTACCAGAGGAGCACAGCGTCCCTTGGGTGCGGACCAGGGCTCTAAGTAACGAAGGACACTTAAAAGGCTCCCATGATCAAATTCCTTACATGAAGAAACTCACGTAACAAAAAACATAAATAAAAAAATTCTCAACTGAAAAACCCCAGCTGCTTCAAAGCCCTACTCATTCAGTCCAAACCTCCATACAGTTATTTGTGCAAAGGAATTATAACTACATTTAAAAGCTAATTTATTTAAAAGGACACTTATTCACTATTCTGCTACCACTTCATTTCCCCCTTGAAATTACCTCCTACCCTAGTGATTTGAAGTTACCGCTCAGTTTATGGATAATATTCTGATTGACTGCTATGCTCTCAAAAGGTGCCTGTGCATTTTGATACTCTTGAAAGCAAGTGTCATTAAGTACACATGTATACAACATTTGCCTGGGATTTCTCCATTCATACTGTACAGGAGTATACATAAATAAATACAGTATGGCTGTACTAATTAACAGTTGCATATTCAGCACGCATAATTTCACCAGATAAATGAAAGGTGCAATTCAGACCGGGGCTTTTTTTTTTTTTTCTATTGTAAAGATGAATATAAACCTTCACTTTTAGCCTGGTGCAGCATATAGGCAGTGTTAACTTACTCTTTAATATAAAACAATTCTTTGAACCACAATTCACTAAAAGCAGTTTCTATAAATCAAGTTAATTAGTTTTTGGCAGTTTCTTTGGACACAGTCAAAATGTCTCTCGGTTGTTTAAACATCCCCATTTTTATTTAAATAATGTTTTTCATAATAGGGATAACAAATTAGGACTCACACTTACCTGTAACAAACTCCCGAAGCCCAGAGTAACATACCAGTCATCCTTGCAGTTTACGCCACTGTACTTTGAACTATGGACCCAACAGCCAAAAGCGTTGCACTTCACTACTGGTACTGGCCTCATTGCCTTAAGTATCGCACATATAGAAGTTGCATATAAAAAGAATGCCAACAAAGTCAAGCTGTTAGAAGTCAAACTTGTAGAAAAAGGAAGATTGTTATAGCTGATCTAGTTCTGTTTAGTGTCCTTTCAGAGAATATTGCCAGTTTAAATTCCATATCTCAGGGCAGACTGAGTTTTTCAACCTGGAAAGCCAAAGGAAATATCTGTAACTCAACATCTACCTTGTCCACTTTACCTTAACCTTGAGCACAATTTTCAAAACACACCATGAACCTTTATCTGGTAGACACCAAACCAGCAAGGCTGTCTTAGTTTCCCTGATGGAACCTGATTACAAAGTACACATTGCCTTTGGTTTATACAGTTTCTCTTAGTTGCAAGTGGAGCAGAAGGGAAAACGCGCATGTCATCATGGTCGCTCTTCATGGTAACAGATGGAAGGAGTGATGAGCAACACTACTATGTCTCAGTATGATATGTCAGGACAAAAATCAAACTGCTTCTGGCTGTGTCTTAAAGACATGACAACTGGAAACAATTTCACCTGCTGTTATCAATGAAGGTTTTCAACTCAATAGAGATCAGTGAAACCGCACCTTCACTCCAACCAAAACAGTGGCTGACCAACTGCCTTCGGGTGCTCTGATCGATAACCGTTACGTGGTATGTTAACCCCACTGTGTTCAACTTTTGCTTTCCAGACACCACGGGAATATGACCTCTCAGAGCCTGGAATGCAGAAGTTGGGCTCGTTCCCTGAATGAGCCTCCTGCGTTACAGCACCAAGCAGTGGAGCCAGACAAATGCTTCAATTGCACATTCCCATTTTCAAACAGGAAAAATTAAAACAATACAAAGAGCGCGTGCTGGATTTCTATGGTAATTTCCAGGTGAAACCTGGTTGCTCATCACAATACTGAATATGTTTGCTAGTTCTCAGATATCAGGGCCTCGCTTCTACCCAAAGAGTTCTCCATTTGTTTACTAACAAATAAGTTATTATTACAAGTCATAGCTCATCCTTTTCCATCATTTCAAATGCTTCTATATCTTCATTCCAGTCTGCTAATATGGATTCCATAGGTTGGACTTTATTATCCCAGTTAACTTTGGAATTTGACTCCATCTCGGTCTTTTGTTCCTGAGGCTGGTGATCCCCTTGCGTACATGCTGGCTCCGGAGCACTAGCCTCATCGGTTCCAGGGACATAGGAATCCTGGTTTGAAATGGAAACACTGTCACTGTCTGCGTCAGCAGGAGTTAAAGAATCAGGCTCAGTAATATCAGAGTTCTCTCCTTCTTCAGGCTCTTCACTGACCGCACCAACGTCCTGAGATGCTGAAGTAGCTTCTTCTGAATTCTGTTTATGTGAATCATTTTCAGATAATTTCTGGTCCATATTCTCCATTTCCAAGTCTTTGAGAGGGGAGAGAAAAAGAAAAAAAAGTTCAAAAAAAAAAAAAGCAAAACCAAAACCTTGGTAGGCAGCATCGTATTATGTATTTCAAAAGCAAGGTCACTTCCCTTGGCCTTATTTCCTCAAGGAAGTGCTGACTTCCCACTGATATGGAAATTTAACGTTATTAAGGAACGTATTTTACAGAGGGAGGGGAGGAAAGACATTTAAACACATTTTAACTGAGGGCAAACAATACAGTAGACTAGTTTTGGTTCCTCAAACTTCAGTAGTGACTTCTGGGTCAGTGCTAGTTACCATCCTTCAGTCTTAAGCAAATACTCACTGGGTGCACTGAACTTTAATACCATATTTTAAAGCACTCTCAGATCCACCATGATTCCACTTCTAAAGAAGTGGGAGACAGAGTTTTGTAAGTTTACTGAACTGTGAATTAAAGAGAGCCAAAGCCAAAACGTCCCTCATCACATCCCCACTCAAAGCAACTAACATGCATGTCTCAAGTAGTGATTTAGCGTGTAAGTACGCAACAGCTGCCCAATTTAACCATGCAGATTTCTTTGGAGTTTGATGCTTACACCTAGTGTACAGGACACTACTATTTCAAGACTTCTAGGGTGTTTAACTGCATATGCCATGTTTAACACGGGATACTTACTGCTATCAATAATGTAGTTTGGAATCATTTTACCTTTAAAGATTGTTGCTGGGATTCCAAACGGAAGCACAAGGAGAGGGGGAAGAAGCACATATGCATTACAAATTCTCAAATGCAGACCTAACTTTTGTGTTTAGTATTTTGTTAGAGCATCGTAACCATAGTTATTAACAGGAGGAATTTGTAAGCACCTATGAAGAAACAACACTGTAGCTTTTGGCATACCACTTTCACAAACATGCAGAAAATAAACACCGTCACCGGTGTACTAGAGATACTTGTGTAGTTGTAATGAAACACTGGAACGGGTTGCCCAGAGAGGTAGTGGAGGCCCCATCCCTGGAAACATTCAAGACCAGGCTGGATGGGGCTCTGAGCAGCCTGATCTAGTTAGCGGTATCCCTGCTCACTGCAGGGGGGTTGGGCTAGATGACCTCTAGGGGTCCCTTCCAACCCAAAACATTCTGTGATTCTATGATTCTTACATTCTCTGCTTGGACAAAGCAGTGCTATGAGGAAGGCTTACAAAAGGAAAACCTAGAATTTTCTGCCATATGCAAATATTTTAATTGGGAATGCATTAGCTTGCAATTTTGTTGTATTATACAAGAAAAACTGCAAAACATCTGATGTCAGCAGCCTTATTTCTCATAATAATCACTTTTCCTTAGATAGGCAAAATAGTTGTAACAGTTGTCTCTCTCCTTTTGGGTACCAAGAATGCCACTGGGGAGCTTGATAACAGAGAGGCATTTACAATGTAGGGCACTGAAAACATTTGCGCTGTTCCTGACACAACTTCAAAGCAGATTATGACAAAAAGGGTTCAAAAGGAATCCAAAAGGCTGTATTTTCTCATTAGTTGAACTGACATTTACCCTATGAACAGCATTTCTGGACATTAACTTTGGGGGGGAGCGGATCATGACACATCTTAGACAACAGCTTTCTTATGAAAAAACTAATACCATTGTCGAACAGAAAACGAGAGCTACCAAATAACATGTTTGCACCTTTGGGTACCAATAGAAATCATTATTGTACATTTCACATTGTGCCACAGCACAGATGGAAGCTAAATTGATATAAATAACGTCTGATCTTACCTCTGTCTTTTGCTTTATCAGAAAGGAGAACCTCCACAGCCTCATACTCCCGGATTGCGTCCAGTATAATGTTTCCTTCCTTGTTGAAAAGGAAGAGCATGGGAATTGTGATATCATCTGTGTTCTTTCCATCACCAGCCATTTGGAAGAGAGGAGCTGTGTCACTACTGCTGCCCTCATTGTCATCTAGCCAGATGCATACAACAGGAAAAGCAAGCAAACCTCCTGTTAGATAAACAAACTACAACTCTGAACTTCAGCAGACTTTTTGAGCACCTTTCTACTGCCCAGTCAGTTAAGAGCTTCCCAGGCATAAAATAGTAAGTTGCTTGTAAAAAGCAAAAAGCCAGCTTGTGTACTTGTTTTCCTTAGCATTTTTCATTTGTATCTCAAGTCTTCCTCAGCAGTTAATGGATAGTACTATTTCAACACTTGGTGATCCTTAAAATAACAACTTCTAGTCTGCAAAACCAGTGATGATCACCCATCCCAATTTGTTTTGCTACACTTTCTGCACAGAACCAGACAAATCTAAAACATTTCTTCATCATCTGAAAGCACTATTTCTGTGCTGGAGTACTGGCATGTCAGAGAGTTTAACAGCTTCTTGTCAGCTTTCCAGTGTCTTCAAATCTGTAAAATACAGGTTACATTTACACAAACAAAGAACTTAAAATGTCATTTACCAATAACAATGCCTCCTATAGCTCCAGCTTTTTGAATGTTTCGTGCCTTTTCAGCAAACATACACTGGCCTCTCTGCATCAGAGCAATTTTCTCTTTCACTGCCTCAGGATTAGTGATCTCTGAGCATCCATTATATGGCTTAATGGTTGCAACAAATCCTCTTGTCTGTTTGGAAAAACAAAAACAAACAAAGAGATAATTATAGAGCACTAGGTTCAACCTTACAAAAGATTCCTAAGCATTTTCATTTCTTCAGTTAACCTAATGCATTTAGCGTGTCTTTTGTCAGTGCAGGCAATCTTTACCCTGAAGCTAGAGTTCTAAGAAGCAAAGAATGTCCTAGTGAAAACATAATTTTCATATTCAGTGTATTTTGTCTATACCTGTGAACTGTTGTCTCTGGAAAATTTTCTTCTATGAACTGCTAGTCTGGAACTCCTCTTTTGGGCTGCACCTCGCCCAAAGTCATTGGGTTTTGCTACTGCTTCCAATAGGGACCAATGCCTTGGTGGTATTTTCTTCTTCCATCCATATACAGCCTTTTATAAAAGCTTGCGTAAAGAACAGCCTACTCTAACTCTAAAACAGCTTCTGCAAATTCATGTCTGACATGGTAGAAAAACCTTCCCTTAAATTAACATCTCTTAAGATATGCGCTGCGGATTACATAAATTTGTTTCAAAAAAATCATACTATGTATGCATTTTAAATCCTAAATCATGACTGGTGACTCAGGAGCAGAGCATGGGCCACAGACCGATAAGCCACTCATCTAAGACATTGTCACTGCTGTCACTCTATCACTGCTGCACCCTGTCATTCTAAGCACTGTAATTAATTGATCATCCTCTAGCTGGCCACCCTGAAATAGTACCAGTACTGTAAAGGTTAGGCTTATGTAATAAGGAAAGTAACAGAAAGCTAGGAACAGATCACATATACATCCTACGTACCCCTGCTTTGTGTTTGGATAAGTCCATCCCAAATTGTGCGGGACCAGCAGTCAAGACCACCCTGCCAAAGAATGGATGGGACACAATTTGAACAGCACGAGGAGGTAGCTGTTGCTCTTTCTGTTGCTGACTGGAGAGTTCAATCATTTCCTGCATGAACCGTAAGCCATCTTCAGCATCAAGTGAACTTGCTGCCTGAGTATTAAGGAAACAATAAACAGTTTCTTTTTAAATGTTTGAGGACCTTGATAAAAAAAAAATATTGAAGTTGGACCACTGCTACAAAGATTTCAAAAGACAGAGTGGATGCTCACTGGCACTCATTCATCAAATAAGGAAGCTCACTTTTTAGCACCTCCACCACACAGAAGACTAAGAACATCCAAACACATAGACCTCCTTAAGCAAATGAAAGTATCTCACGCTGAAAGCTAGTATTTTCAGATAAGATGCTGTTAGCTACATCACTTTGACACAAACAGCCTCCATCCAATTTAATGGAAGTGTTGCTGAGGCAAAATATTAACAAGCATCAGCCTGCTAAATATAGTTGCATATCCAGCTCATGTGCCTCCTTCCACAGTCTGGCTGTCCTTCCTGAACCTCTAAGTGTCAAGTATCAAGGATTTTACTGAAAGTTTTCAAAAAAGTACTGTCAGGTCTTACTTGCACTGCATGCTGTACTAATTGTACTCTTCCATCTTTCAGATGAATCAAACTGACTCCCATCTTCTTCAGTATTTCCAAGTGTTCAGGATTGCTGGCCATGAAATCTCTGGCTCTCAATGGTGGTTTTGGTCCACTTCCCAAACTCTCTTCTCTGTGAAAAGATATTAGAGATCAAAGCTTTAAAACCCAGATTATTATTAGAATTCTTTGGAATAATGTTGAGTAAAAGCTTCACTAGAACGCAACTTGTCAGTCAAACTGTCTTTTTTAAAAGTTGTCAATATTACTGATAATTTTGTAGTGCAAAAAAGCACACAATGTTGATAACAAAACTGCCACATGCTATGTCTCATTTCTAAATAATCTGCGTTACTCTGACTAAAACCAGTTTTCCTCATAGTATTGCTACTCAGTTTTCCTCATGAAGTGTAAGAGGTGGTCAGAAGGATAAACTTCCTCAGCTTAAACAGACTGTCCTAAACTCTTCAAAATAGGTGAAGTTATGTATGGTAGCATGTTTGTTGAGTACAAAGAAGAGTTGCAGAACTGTTGAAGAGACTACAGAAACTAATTTTACAAACCAAAGAGACCTATTTCCTGCAATACCTGGGCTACAATTCCCACTTAGCCTATGTGGCTCATTAAGCTCCTTTTGCTTTGAAAGACTTGCTAATTCCTACTGGAAATGAACTAAGTCTTGCTGATGATGCCAGAGAAAACAGAACTGATTTTTCCCGTAGCTAGGCTATACATTCTGAAAGGACTCCAAACTCAAGCAGAGCAAGCTCCAGTACACCTCATGTTTCTCCTTCTGTGCATAACAGACTATTCCACTCACTCCTATATAACAAAAGACAGAAAATACTAATCTTACGCTCTGGAAATTCCCCTAGGACAGCTTTTATCCACCACATTCTTCAAAGGTTCACGAATACTCTGAGCAAACATAGGGTCATTTGGAAAAAGAATCTGGGTGTTCGGACAGGTCCAGTCAAAGTTGCTGTCATCCAGCTCTGTGTATTCTGTAGTCTAAAATGAAAGATACAGATCACCCATTAAAAATGCAGGTTACATTTTTATACAAAGAAAATCAACAGATAGGCATACCCTTAAGTAATCTGTGTACTCAGGACAAACAGCAGCTGAATGCAATAAATGTTCTACAACCACACAGTTTCCAGAAATGAAGAATACATCATTCTTCTGTGCTACATCTTGCACTAATAAAGGGTAGCCAGTGCACTACAACCCCCTTCTAGGGATAGGTAAGTACACCACCAGTTCTAATTTGTAACTTACCAAACTTGTATCCAGTTTCTAGACATAGTTTGCAGAAACAGTTAATCCTCTGTTGGCAAACAGTACTTCTCAGCCTGCTCATGTTATAACTAGCGTACTTTTATGTGCTGGACAACTAAAGGAAGTAGTTACGATTTCATTTGATATTGCCTTTATGCTGAGTGGGCCAGCTGCAGGCCTTGGGTAATTCTTGCTTTGTATTACTAAGAAGGTCACATCTTTTCATACAAATGAAAGATTCTCCTCCTCAGGAGCCATACAGACTTGCAAGTCTGAATGGGCAAGGATGAATCTATATATAAATTCAAACAATCTCTATTTTCAGAAGAGAAGACAGAGTTAGCATTTACACAAACCACTGTTTTGTACATGTGAAACCATGCAGGACATGTACAGTGATTTGGAGCCATAATTAGCCTGCTTTTAGTTTTGCAAATAACTGGTTGGATAACTGGCAAGTTAATTTTTTCATCTATAAAAATTAATGTATTATTTATCTAATTAGAAAAAAACCTGTTTGCAACATATTAGCTAATTAAAAAATCAAGTATTTAAAGGCTCCCTAAAAAACAAGACCTAAAAGGCTATTAGTTTACTGGAATGAACACTCTGAAGTACCTATAATCTTAGTGTGACAAACAGTAGTCACATCACTTAAAAAAGAAGGTCTTGCAAGTGCTATAGTGTAGTAAGACATGACCTTTCCTGTTTATGAGAAGAAATACAAACAGGATGTTGGGTTGCTACTACCAACTCTCTCATAGACATTTAGGCTCATTAGCACTGTGTTTATATTAAAAATAATTTACATATTCCATTTTTTCTTATCGTTCCCCTGCCCCATCAGAAAAAAATCCATCTTCACAGCCTTTTAGCCATTTAACGCATTTTGTTGACACTGTTTTCAATGGTTCTTTCTTACTTGTATTACACACGTTAGCAGTTTCGATTTAAAGAGCTTAAGAAAACTGCATTTGAACAATTTACTCTATCATCTTTACAGGCCTTCCATTAACATTTGCTGTTCTCAAGAGAACTACATACATCAGGCCAGCACTTCACACAGCATCAGCTGTGGAAATCTTGTCTGTCTCAAAAGTATCAACTTCTCATGTTGGGAATTAAAGTTATAGAAAACGCTCCTTCAGATGCTTCAGAGAACTTCTTGTATTGTTTAAAAAAACCAGTCTCTGTTTCCAAAACTTAGATGCCCTAGACACCTCTCTATTAACTTTCTCATGCATTTCTTTTGCTTGCCAGTAGTATTATTGCCTTAAAGATAAATTATGTCACCTTACTGAGCACAAAACCAAAAAAACCCAAAACAAACCAAAAAAAAGACACAAGTATTTATGATGCTTCATGGCACAGTTGTATTACTACATGTTATTCTGGAAGGTTAAGTAATTTATAAACCCATAGATGTTCTCACATTTACACAATAGATGCCTCTTGCATGGACTAAAACAATTAAATATCCCAAAATCTATAGCTGTATCTTGTCAAACTAGCTTTGTAGCAGTCTCAAAAAACCTTTCAAAATTTGCCAAGGGTTCGTGTAGTAAAATAAGCAACAAAAACTTAACCGTGTTGTTGCAAATGTTTTATAAAAAGTAATAGAAAAGAAAGATGAAGATAAAAATATCATACTGTGTTATTTTCAAATTTAAGCAGAGCTGGGGAATGTTTTTTAAAAAATTATTTATTTTTTAAGTATTGCTAATATTCCACAGCTTTTTTCTCAAGATTCAGTGTTGCAGAATCCAGTCATGGAAACATTATTCATACTCATGTGACTGTCACAGTTAATGTAATGAAATAGTTCACATTAAATGAAGTGTTAAAACTGGTATACAACTTCAAGCTATGATTCTTCCTGGTTTTTCTTCCATTTCCTCTCATTAAAAAAAAAAAAAAAAAAAAAAAAAAAAAAGGAACTGTTTCAAAGCACCACTAAATCCAATTTAAATTTGAGCTGATACTTACTGTATTTTTTTTAGAGACGGTTTGGTTTGTAGTGGAAAGCCAAAGTGGTAATAGATGAGCTTCTGTAGTGAAGATATAGTCTTCAATGTCGAAAACCATGTCTTCCTTATCAGCAAACAGCAGGTAAAGATATTTAAACATCTCAGCGAGAAAGAAAGAGTCCATTCTAAGGAAAAAAAGGATGTCCTTTAGGAAGATCCCCTCTTTTCTAAAACATCAGTAAAACAAATACTCATATTGCTCCATCTCTGAAGACCTCCCAACTATTATTGTTGAACTTAATTCCATTAGCATTCCTTCCACTTGGAAGAAACTATCTTTGGAGGGAAATGATTCAGCATGTTCAGTACAAAACAGCATCATAGAAGAAACAAACTTCTTTACAAACTTCTAGATTTGAAGTATATTTTGTTTGAAAGTAATTAATCTATTGCTCTGAGACAAATGAAATGTTATTAAACTAAAAATATTCTTATGTAACAAAGTATAAAACTATTGAAATAGTTTATAGACTATGACAAATGGGTAATTTAAGACCTGGTTATCAAATTGAAGACAGACAGCTACTCAAAAGTCATTTAATTCAATTATATAAACCTGGTAACTAGATTATTTTTTTTTATGATCTTTTTATGAAAAAAAAAATCATTGCAAAAACTTTTACCTGTCTTCATGACTTCCTGTACGAACATCCTTCATTGCAGCAAACCCGCAAGGTACTCTAGCATACTTGTTCAAGTTTTCAATGAGTGTTTTTCCTACTTCTAGATAGTAAGGGTCCCCAGTAGCCTATAAAAGAAAAAAACAAAAACCAAAAAAAAAAAAAAAAAAAATATATATATATATGCACTTAGACTTACTGTACAATTAGCAGCTTTCTTTTTCCTAATGCTTATTTATTGATCCCATACCTTCTCAGACACCAGTCAAGTCCAATTTATTAGTAGTGTTAAACAGTCACAAGAGAGACTTCTGAGATACCACTGCATTACCTTTTACAGAATCAGAGATAAGCACATGGAAATACTTAGAAAAGCACAAGACATTTAGGCATGGCTCTTCTTTGCAAGGTGCAAGTGGCTTTTGCCCTTAGTCTCTAAGATCTCTTTAAGAGATATCAGCAACACCTAAATGCCTTTAAAAATATGGGCCTTTGTCACTTAACAGTTTTCTTTCTAATTCAAGGCATATAAAACAAAATTCCTAGAATAATTTTTGACAACCAATACTTTCATCTTGTTTATATACAGAACCGGCTCCAGCAGATAAAATAAGCTGGACAGACACTGCTTATTCTAGAAAACAACAAAATTCTAGGCGCTAGACAAAGTGACCAAAAGTCAGAGGAATGAAAGCGATCTTACCTTATACAAGAAGTAAGTGCTTTCAGCAAATTCAGGCCTTAAAGGATGCTGAGCCCAGTGAACTCTAAAGTCTGTTGTGAATGCCTGAGGAAGAAAAACAATAGACGTAAATGCAAGAATGAAAACCAAACACAGGTTTATTTTGAATCCTACACTAACTTCATTACAACAGCTAAAGTACACAGCAGTGGAGGACTTAAGGCCCAACACAATCTCAGGAGGCTACAAGAACCTCTGTCCGGTTGGTACATTTAAGGCCAAAACCTGAACCAGTACTCTAGCCCACTTAGTACGAGTGAGATTTAAGCTTGTGTTAGTGCAGGAGTCTGGACACCACCCAGCCTCTTGACAAATGCCCAGCAAGTGAAGTTCTGGCAAAAGGTGCCAGATGAGAACTTGTGCTCCAGATGCAGGAGGCAGCATGCAGCCTCCAATTGCTCGCATCAGCACAAGCACACAACTGCTGCTGCAATCCAAAGTAGCCTGGTGAAGGGCCACTACATAGAGATGACCCAAACTTTGACAAATACCATTTTTGTAAACATACCAACCACCTGACACTTCCAGTGCATTAAACTGTCATTTCACACTGACAGATGGTAAGCAGCTGTTTCTAACATAAGAAATACCACAGACTAGAGTCAGTTATCTAAAAATTTCCTAGTCTATGTATTCATTCTTAATATGCACAGGGAAAAGCCATTTCTGTGATGGCTTACATTCACTACTAGTTCATACTAGTGTTTAAGCTAAGTCTTTGCTAAAGGGGATGGCATATTGGCTTAAATACAACTAACTGATCTTTTAAAGTTTCCTTCATAAGTACAAAGCACTGAAAAAGCAACCCAAAAAAACCCTGAGGAGCCAAATCATATAATTTTAAAAGCACTCAAAAAATCATTCCAGTGCTTAAAGAGCATTCTTTGGTCTTGATTACCACATTAGGTGAATGCGATGTTAATTAAAATGTTCCCTAACAGAAACAAGCTTACACCAGAGGAAAGTCAAAATTACAAACAGAGTCAGAAGCTTTCTCATATATTCTGGGTCATCACAGAATAAAGACACACACTTCATCAGCTAAACAAGCTTTTCTGTGCAGAATTAACTCGCTCAAAGACTGCACTTGCAATATCTACATGTAAGTTTATGTATGTACTTTCCAGGACATTATGCAAAATTTCAGAACATCCTCTCAGAACGATTCAGTCTTTAGTTTCCTTCCTCGGGTTAGTAAAGTTGTCTATGATCTTTAGCATTAATGCTATTACATTACTAAGCAGCTAGTACTACATGTGCTTATACAAGTTTTGTATACTGAAATGAGTCAAGGTCAATTTTGAAAGGCTGAAATATGAAGTTAAGCAATTATTAATAGCAGCAGCTTCCTATTATTGTGCTAATTACAGCATAATTGAAGGAAAAACATTTAATATCCAAAACACAGTTGTCATACGTGTGGAACTACAAATCACATAAGGATGCTGTGGAAAATGAGCCTTTGGCTTTAATGACACATATATCTACTATTTCCTCACAGATATCTGAGACTGCCCAAATTCAGGTAAAAATCAGTTTACAGAATCAAAAAATTACTACCTTACCTCTGGAAGAAAGTTATGCTTTTTTATAACCTGATACAGCATTTCATGAGTTTCAATAGCAGGTCTAATATCGCCCTTCAACACCTAAAATTCAATAATAAAATTAACACTAAATCACCACGTATAGGAATAATAATCAGTTAGGCACACTCCCTGGGTTCTTGTAAAGCTACAGACCAATTTCTACATTTCCAGCAGATACATACTGTAAATATTACCCCCTTCAGTGTAAGCCACAGATATTCCATAGGAGCTTTTTAAGCAAAACCAGTGAGCTCATTAAGACTATCGCCTATGTTGAAAAAGGATCTCTACCATTTAGAGAAAACTGTGGTGGAAATGTGATATATTTAGTCTTAAAGATGTAAATAGCACACAAACCAGAAAATTTGTCACTAAACTACTAAAAAAGCAGCTTAATTCAAGTGTTTTCATGACTAGAAGCAAAGTAAGCAAATCATACAGACATACTTTTCTTGATACTCAGCATGGCCAGAAATGCACGTTAACTTGCAGCATAGCATTGAAGTGACAGGAGTAGTGACTACAGAAATCCTCATTCAGTATTTTTGAAAATGAAATTACTAAGCTTGACTTGTCAATTATATAACCAGTCTATTAAATAATTTACTTTTTATTAAAATCATCTGCACGTGGGTTTTAAACCTTACCTGCAATCCAGGGAAGAAAGCTAGCAAAGAATCCATCCAGGTCCTAGCATTTAGCATTGGTTTATGAATATGAACATCAAGAAGAAGAGGTGGTTGGCTAATGTATCTCATTATGGCATCATAGTGCTGACAAACATCAGAAAAATCATGAGCTTATATTATCAATACATTTGACAAAACAGATATAGATCACCAGACTATGGCATTTTATTCCAATGGAAGAACCAGTACTACACTCCCAATCTTTATTACATTTGGCAATGCACAGCAGTTTCTAGTTTTGCAAACTAAAAAAAAGTTTAGTAAATACTGCAAAGCTCCACAGTATTACACATGCAATACACGTCACCTTTTCCAAGTAATACACATACAAAAAAAGTATATTCAGCAGCCACTTGATAAACAAATAACTAGTTAAAGCACAGTTGTTTTGGCTAAACCTTTAAGCACCTGCTAACCAAAGCTGAAATTGCTTTCTCTGAGAATGAGAACTCTAAAGCAAATACATCTCAGGAGGAGAATGGGAAAAGGAGGTATTAAAAAAAAAAAAAAAAACAAAACAACAAAGCAGCTGGACTTGATGCCTCAGAAGAACTTTAAAACCCACTAGCTTGCTTGTCACCTTGCTGACTTCCAATTCTATACTCCCCACGATAGCTGCCCGCCTTGTTTTCTGAAGCACAGAAGGTACAATTGTGAGCACATGAGCCAAATCAATAGAAAACAGTTAGAACTGAGGCAAAACATAGTAACGGTGGCTGCAGGTTAGGAATATGAAACAATCATTACACTTACAGTGTTGCAACAGGCATTTAGCTGCTGATTTATTCCAAATTTAATACTGCTTCTGATATAAAATCATTTTATGGTATAAAATGTTTTTATTGTATATTCTATTTTCAAAAGAAAGAATGATGCTGACAAAGTTGCTTAGTAATTTCATGAATTTAGTAAGCTAAGGGTGTTTTTCAGCTTGTAAGTGCTTTAAATGCATGCTGGGCCTTAGGATCTGCAATGCAAGATCCAGACTTTGATTTTCAGATCTTTTTTGTTGCTCCAGGACAGAAGGAAATTGTACTATGGCTTGTAACAAGAGGCCCTTATGCTGTTTTACAGAAACATTTGCAGTATTACACTCTCCAAGGTGGTCTTGAAATACAGCTTCTCCAGTACTGGAAACATGGAAAAAGGTCCAGAACATTCAGAATGGGGTTAAAATGGGTGCTCAGGTGACAGTTCACCCAAGCTTAGCAAAAAAAATCTTCTTTAAAAGAGCTGGCACTAGACACATCAGAAGTCACAGAAATTCTGCTAAAGAACTCTTTGTAGGCTTCTCAGGCTAACAGCTCACTGACAATACAATTAGTCTTAAATTTGTCTTACAGAAGGCACAAACCTGAGCAAGGTGTTAACTTACCGTGTTAAATCTTTCCAGGAAACTGTCATCTCCCAGCAAGACATAGGCTTTTAATAAATATTCATAATATGAATCTATTCCAGCTCCAACTCCACTATCTAGAAACAGCAGAAAATGAAAAGGTAGTTTTACTTAAAGTAGCTATGTCGGTATTTTCACATTGTTTCATTTTGATTTTAAAATCTCTTTCAGTAAAAGAAAAAGCCTCCTATCACTATAATTAAGGCACAGATAGATGCAGAGACACAACACTGTATGTCTATGCTAGTGGTTTTGCAGTATCAGTGCACACAGTAATATGAACAGACATGCACTAAAGCCAGTTGTTTCACTTTTCTCATACGAAAATACTTCTACTGGCTGCCATATACAACTGCAGTCCTATTTATATTTTTCTTATGTACTTATAGTAGAATCTCTGAAAACTTATCCCAAGGCATTCTCCTCAGTATTAAAATGAATCAGAGAACAGTTTCTTTGCAATGAATAAAACTAGTTTCTCTACCAAAACACCCTTTCAGAGCAAAGCCAGGCTTCGTTATAGCAGGTTTCTCCAGTGCTGAAATTATAGAATCATAGAATCGTTTAGGTTGGAAAAGACCTTTAAGATCATCAAGTCCAACCGTTAACCTAACCCTGCCATCCCACCACTAAACCATGTCCCTAAGCACCTCATCTATCCTTCTTTTAAATACCTCCAGGGATGTGGACTTGACCACTTCCCTGGGCAGCCCATTCCAGAGCCTGACAACCCCCTCTGCGAAGAAGTTTTTCCTAATGTCCAACCTAACAGTTCCCTCAGCCGCTCCTCATATGACTTGTGTTCCAGACCCCTCACCAGCTTGGTTGCTCTCCTCTGGACATGTTCCAGCAACACAACATCTTTCTTGTAGTGAGGGGCCCAAAACTGAACACAGTATTCAAGGTGCGGCCTCACCAGCACCGAGTACAGGGGCATGATCACTTCCCTACTCCTGCTGGCCACACTATTTTTGACACAGGCCAGGATGCCATTGGCCTTCTTGGCCCCCTGGGCACACTGCCGGCTCATATTCAGCCGGCTGTCAACCAGTACCCCCAGGTCTTTTTCCGCCAGGCAGCTTTCCAGCCACTCTTCCCCAAGCCTGGAGCACTGCATGGGGTTGTTGGGACCCAAGTGCAGGACCCAGCACTTGGCCTTGTTGAACCTCATACAGTTGGCCTTGGCCCATCAATCCAGCCTGTCCAGGTCCCTCTGCAGAGCCCTCCTCCCCTCAAGCAGATTGACACTCCCACCCAGTTTGGTGTCATCTGCAAATTTACTGAGGGCACACTCAATCCCCTCATCCAGGTTGTTGATAAAGATACTAACAAGACTGGCCCTAGAACTGAGCCCTGAAGGACACCGCTTGTGACTGGCCGCCAACTGGATTTAGCTCCATTCACCACGACTCTCTGGGCTCGGCCATCCAGCCAGTTTTTTACCCAGCGAAGAGTACACCCATCTAGACCATGAACCGCCAGCTTCTCGAGGAGAATGCTGTGGGAGATTGTGTCGAAATTATGTAACTCCACTTGCCTATCCCATTAAATGTTTTTAAATACTCTACATATATAAATACTCTACATATATGTGTTGGGTGGGGGTGTCAGGGGTTTTTCCTTGCCCCAAACCACTTGTGATCACTGATTCCGTGTCAGAATACCACACACCTTTGCGGACCCAGTCTCCAGTGTGAATATTAATAGTAACACCCACTAAATTGCTGCTGCGCTGTCTCTTTTCCCAAATAAAATCAAGCGCTTTCCGTGCGTATTCCTGCAACAACAGGAAACACTCATTAAAGGAAATTATAAAGAAACAGATAGTAGAGACTATTATTCTTTTGTCTATTGAAATTAAGATGCTATAAAGTAATAAGATGTTTCATATCTAACAATTCTAAAACTCCGTATTACATTACATACACTTAAATAGTAGGATGTTCAGTCCACATTTTATATAAATAGGTATTCTGTTGCTGACTAGAAAGAATGGTGCTTGACTACACAACTATTTGCCAATACGCTGTACGGTCTCATGCATGTCAAACATCCTTCCTCATGAGTTTCCCACTCTAAAGTTGTGCATACAGACAGGATAATGTCTGTGATAATTAAAAAAAAAAATTCAAGGAATATAACAGCCTTAGAATCGAGATTGCTGCATCTTTTCAGACATCTCAATGTGGAACAGCAGCCCCTTTTCATTAGTATACAAGTTAGATACATTCTTTGTATACACAAGAAGTAACTTGAAGATAACAACGTACCCAACAAACAAAACTGGCTCTAAAATGCCAAATACATGCATGGGATTTTAGGGGGACAATTTTTACCAAAACAAACACAGGCCCTGCTATGCTTCCACTCGGTTCCATGAAATTAACTTAAATACCAGGCCCATATTGAAAAATTTTAAAGAATTCTAATCTGAAAAAAAAAGAGTGCTTTTTTTTTTGTATCATATCAAAGAAATATGC
>NW_009259421.1:346361-359937 GCF_000687185.1 Egretta garzetta
GCTGACAATATGCACAACTTCAGTGGAACTGTACGAGTATGATTTTTATTTTTTTTTTACCCTTCTGCCTTTTATTTAAGCTGCATTTTAAGGAACAAGTATCTCACTTCTCTTCTTCCTAGTCCTGACCCCTCTTCCCAAAAACTATGCAAGTATTAGCCTCTAGCTAGTCTTTAGTATATTTATCTTGTTTACTTCTATATGACTGTAACTACTTTCAAACAAAGCTACTTCCTATGTTTTTTAAACAGTCAAGTTAACACTTTTAGGAAAAAAAAGCCCACAAACACAACAAATCTGAACACATGCAAACTTTCGGTGCAGAACAGCTAAGATATGCACTCATCTGATAAATTCAAAATTATTTTTGCAAAATTACAGAAATGTAGCAGAACACTGATGAACACATAATCCAAAAAAATAAGATATCATGGAAAGCAAACCTCAAATATAGATGTTCCTGTGAATCGGCTTAAAGCTGCAAACTCAAGGATCAAGGTACCTGCACAAGCTGTACAGGTATCAGTTTCTGTTCCTGTTCGTGCTTCTGGATGTCTTACGCCAAATTTTAAGTTAACCTAGAGAAAAGTAGAGATTATCATCTTTATTTTTACTAGTTGAAAGAATTTACACTCCTGTGATAGGTCTACAGAGCAACTGTATTATCTATGCTTTTTCCAAAGGCAAGGAAAAAATAAACCAACCCAAAACAAAAAACCACAACATGCACCCCTTTAGTTTTGCTCTGGTTTACCACATACTGTCAACTCAAGCATACACATAGAATTATTCAGAAGTACCCAAAATACTCAACCCTCCAAAACAAGGACTAGCTTTACCAATGCCTGTTTCACTGGACATTCGAATAAAAGAATACCACCCTGAAAAATCTAATTCTAGCAGTTTGTTTACCAGAAACTCAGAGCATCACAAGTGCTCACGGAAATCAAGCTTTGTAAATATCTCACTCCTCCTGGCTACAGAGAATACCTGATAGATGGACCTGCTTTTGTTGCAGGCACAACAACTTCCTGCATTCTAGAGAGGGCTCTCTCAGCAGAAGATTGTCAAACCTGAACATTTTGAATTAGACATTTTCACTAGAAAAATGCTGATTTACTGAGCATAATTTTCTAACTTATGAGAAAGTTTCCAATCAAAGCCACATCTCACAAACTCAGTGGATGATATGCACAGGAAGCTGTTTTCTGTCATTCAAATAGTACGTACCATGCTTTGTTTAAACTTGATGGAAGTTTTTACATTAAGTGAATATTTTTAGATTACAGCTACCTTTGCCCCCTTAAAAATGTGGGTGTAGACCATGAAGATTAATCAGTTTTGTGCTAAATACACAATCAAGTGCTTGCAAGTTGCTCTTTCACTGTCTTAATGAGAGAGACTTACCAAACCAAAAACTACTCTCCTCAGATACTTGGTGGCGCCTATAGTAGCAAGGAGCCAGCAGACAGTGATTAGACAAGATTTCTGCAGTTACTATTTACCCACAACAAAGTATACTAGAATTTTCAGACCCGGGAAGGTAGGGATTCAGAGAGACTAAAACTGTATTTTAAAATACCAGGTAGCATGTATTACAAATGAGCAATTTAACAGTGTTTGATTTTCTGTACACTTCATTAATATACAAGTGGTTTTGGAAACAGAGATAAAAACAACAAAAATTTTGCTTACAGATGTAATTCTGAATTGCAGAAACCACAGAACTTACTCTTGGATAAGGGAGACCACTAGTGGTGTTAAAAGCAGGTAAAAGCTTGTAGCCTAGTTCCTTTGCCATGTGCAGAAGTTCACCATTGTACCACTGCATATATTCACCTTTTTCTTTCAGCATAATTGCCACTGAATGCCCACCTAGGAGACCTCTAAACACAAGAAAATTATCCACATATCAATAGGTATATTCACCTCAACAGCAATGCAGCAATTTCTACAATTTAGATGACTATGTAATTAACTGTGCTATATTCACACAGCCCTAATTTTCGGAAATGCTGAGCAGATGCAACTCCAATTAAAATCAAGGTGAGCTGTCAGTATTTTGGAAGCAATTCTTACTGTTCACAACTCAGGCCTAACCTATAGTTGAATCACTGATTTGTCAATGTAGTTAGTCAAAAATAACAACCAACACCTCTAAAAGCACATATAATAGCTTAAAACTAACCTGCTCTGATCCTGCTTTGAGCAGCAAGTTGGACTACAGACCTCCAGAGGTCCCTTCCAACCTGAAAGAACCTATTACCCTAAGTACAGAAATATTCTATCTGTTAAATCAAGTATTGAACAGTGTAATCCGTAAGACTGTTTCCATTAAGAAAAAACACTGCTACCTCAGCAAGCACAATTTTTTTTAATCAAAAAAGCTACACATGCAGCAGTTAGATGAGGGCCAACTTGATTCAGTACCACTGCATCAATTCCTGCCTAGCATTTTAAAATCTTTTTTAGGCTAGGTGGCAAGCTATGCTAACTGATAAAGGCACAACTGTTTTAAATGAGGTGAAACAGCACAGAAAGTTTATTTAGCTAAAACACACATTTTTAAGAGTTTTGAAAACAAAAGTTACTCACCCAAGGACTCTTATGTTGGTTTCAAAGACAGATACAACTATGTCATTATCTAAATTAACATCCTTTATGACTTTTTTTACAGCCTCTTCAAACTCTTTGCTTTTATTTAACACCTGAAATACAAATGTAACCAGGTGTTTAGGTTCCAACATAGCTAATACAGTCACACTCAGATGTGGAAGAACAAGTGCAATGAATTAAAAAAGAAAGCATTTAACATGCCTTAGATTGATATTCTGGTCCTGCAGGGGCATACTCTGATACAGGGCAAACAGATATTTGTATTATCGGTTTTCTCATGAGATACATGGAAGCGAGTAAAAGCTGTATGCAAAGAATAAAGTCACTGAGAATGTATCTAAACTATTACCCAGGGATTTATTTGTTTGTTCCTCCCCCTACTCCCATGCCATGACTGGAACACAACAGGACTCAGTGGGCTGCAGGCTGTGCTGGCAGAATGGGCAAAGACTGGCCTGCTCTGACACCTCTGATTTCACAGAATCCTCCTATCCATGGACTAAGGACCCACATCCTAAGCTCAGTGAATCGTCTTCCTAGCAGTCTTCCTCCTCACAACAGTTTTCTCCTTGTGCCTGAAGAACAGCCTGGGCATTTCCTACAGAATTTCTTTCACATCAACTTTCTTTTAGTTCAATCAATCTTTAAGAATCTTTGTGACTTATCCAATTTGTTATCATAAGCGCCTTTAAATTCCGCAAGTGTTAATCCTGCTCTTAGACAAGAAAATAATAAATAAAGCACAATAATCCATTTGAGTGTCTGGTAGAGCCTGGGAGTTCCAGACTCTGCGTTTTCAACAAGGGTCATCTCACAGCACATCAAAAAAAGGGAATGGCTGTCAGAGAAATAGAGCATTATATGATTCACACACCAAATCAGTGCAGTAAGGATTTTCAAAACTTTTTAGATTTACCTGTGGATGTAAATGGCCAAAAGTTCCTGATTTCCAAGCTCTATTTTATGATGACAAAGTATGTCAAAGGGATTGAAATCTAACAAAAAGTAGTTTATTAATGATTGGAATCTTTTAATAAGAGATGGAACATAGGAAGTTTGGCATCATTTCCTGGCAAACATGTCCAGGGTTGCATTTTTTATTGTATATTTAAGTCCATGCAACTTCATCCAAGAAACATGTACATCCAATTTAAAAACATAAATAATTCAGTAGGTATTAAGAGGTGTTCACCTATAAGTCAGCATGTTGCTTTAGACTATAACAGGAAGCAAACTCACATACTTTTTTGTTAAGTTAGAGCCCAAGAAAAGCAAGATAAGAAAGCATCAATGAAATGTGAAGGAACTGCTATATTTTTTTATTATTTTTTTTTCCAACAAACTCCACCATCGCAGCACTTGGAAGTTCTTACAAGCAATAGCCACTTGCAACAGATAGACAGAGATCAAAGGTGAAGAGAAATTAGTAATTTTTAACGTATAATTTAACAAAATAGAAACCTAAAAATGAGTCTTGAGCATCAGAAGACAACCTTTTTGTTTTATCAAGGTTTACCAATAGATTAAACTTACCACAAGAGTGTCCAACGTATCAATCAAGGTCAGTGAAAATCTATGAAACAAAATTTAAAGCAGATTGACTACTGACCTATATGTGTCAAAATTAAATATTTATTACTATTATTTTAATAATAAATATTAATATTTAATAGTAGCCAATACTGCAGAAGAAATTAAATTCTCACAGATCACTATTTGCTATAGTACACAATATCAAAACACCGTTAAGTTTCTTCCCTTTCTTAGTGACCCGAATAGGAGCTGACTGAAACAAGTTACGATTATAAAGACACCTTTATTTACTGCAAAGCTTTCAAACTTCCTGTAAGCAAATTAAATTTTTCCTTCTAGTCTCCAATCAAACCTACTAAGAAACACAGGAGAATGGTTCAAAGTCTTTTTCCAACCTATTTTTTTTTCTTTTTTTCAAAAAACAAAGAGTGTTGGCTTAATAAAAGTTTTAGGAAGATCAAAAATCATTCCAAGCTAAACCTCTCCTTCCAGACACTGTCCCAATTACCTACTTCAGAAAAAGCTGCAATTTGTTGTAATCAAACTCAGTGTTAAAATTAGTGTTGAAAGACTAAAGAAAAAGCTGTTATTTTGTTATGAAACTTCTATGTGGGATATAACGGAACAGGAAAAAGGACAATAAAGGGCAGTAAGGGGGGGCTGAGAGTACATAGCAGCTTCTGTACTCAGAACAAGTGAACAGACTAGCACTCTTCAGCCTGCAAAAGCAAAGTCTTAACTGTCGTTATACAAAGATGTTAAAATTGCACTTGGCATGACAAAAGTGGATGCAAATCTGCTATTCACTGTTGCTCACAGTAAGTTTCACCTGGTGCCATCCAGCACTAGCAAGGGGCTGGGTTGAACTAAAGAACTAGTTATTCCATAAAGACAGAACAAAGTCAGATCCATACTGTTTGAAACAGGTATATCACAGTAAGGCTTGTCCTGCTCATGTATTTCTTCTCTTGGCCTGTTCTAGTGCATACCAAGCTCAGTGGACCTTCAGCCTAATCCAATAAAATTGCTCTTACGTTAAGAAACACACATAGAATAGAACTTACAGAATACGATGGTATTAAAATTGAAACCTTTGGCAACAGTTAAAACGCTACTGAAGAAAAAGCATCAAGAATAGAAGCAAGTGCCCAATGTTTGAGACCCTGTAGATAACATGTGACTATGCATGGAGCGTAATTAAAATTCTAATTAAGTGGTCATAGATTATAATTTTCTTTAATTTGTAAAGATGTAAGGACATTCTGTGAGTGTCATTCTACAAGAGCAAGAGTTTAACTAGCACGTATGCACAACTGCATAACAAATAAACAATTTTTCCATCCAAAAGGGAGGGAAGATTATGCATTGCACAGCTATAGAGGAGGCTGGTGTGCAAGTATACTCCCTAGCCATCCAGGGAAGCAGGATTGACCTAGCTGTCTCACCCTGTCATTTTGTGATTGCAAAAGCTTGTATAGAACATGACTGATGAGCCAACTGGCAAGAAAAATTATTATATAAGAAATGTGATAAATAGTAATACAGCTGATTATTAGGAACAGAAAAAAGCAGGTATACAGAAAAATAATAGATACTTACACTATTCAACGCATCTAAGGGGCTGAAAGGTATTTTTACTCAAATGATAGTATGTGACTATGTAAAAAAAGGTCATTACAAAGAATGCATGACCAGGTTTAAAAATATGTTTTCTCGACACTTCTTTCTCATCAGTTGTATCTCTCAATACCTCCAAGGCAGCAGGCTTACATAGGAATCTCTAGACTAAGGAACTTTTGTAGATAACAAAAAATAACCAAAATTACATGCTCAATATCATAGAGTGAATTAGAAGTAGTATTTAAGACATGGACTTCAGCTGTGAAGTCCTATTCTACTTAGGGACACTAAGCAGTGATACTAATTTAAAAAAGCATCAGGTATGTGTTATTAAGTCTGTGCTCTATAAACATGAACAGCACACATACAACATTCCTTGTGGTGAAAAAAATCAATTACAAACACATTTAGAGTAATTCAACTTTGTCTTTGATCATTCAATTTAACATGGAGAAAACCAGTCCTTACATTTACATTTTGTGATCCAAAGGATCAGTACTAAACTATCTTAAAAGGAAAAATATGAAGAATTTCCATGTCTGAAACAACATTTTATACCTTGGCAAAGGCCTCAGGCTACCACACACATGATAATCATTTGACTAATTATGTTTTCAGAGAGCTTTCTACTAAAAAGCATTTTAAATATCACTTAAGGCCAGCATGAGTAACAGTTTACTGTTCTGTGCAGCTGATAATTAACCCTTGTAACCCCTATTTAACAATCAAATTTACTAATACCATAAACATCAGCTCACATTTGGAAGGCTTTCCTACAAAAAATACTTGGGGAATGATTAAAAAAACCCCTATCTTTGCATCTCATTCAATGGTCAATTCTCTTTTTCCAATTAAGGTACAATTTCACATCAGTTAAAATCATAGGAGGAAATAATAAAAGTAACTATTTCTGCCTAATTGCAAGAAGTTCACAATTACAGCTTTCTTTCCAATAGATTACTCCCAGCTCCCATGAGAGAACTTGAGTCAAATTATGGATTTCTCTGCACTCATAGAATCTTTTTCAACAAATTTAAGTTTGTGGCTATATCCACTGAAGAAACAAGTTTTATGGGCTGCAAACTGTACTTAGATGTTTACATGAGACAGTAACCATTTCAAACACTAACTTTCCCAAGGCGTCATCCACATCCCCTCGACTTGGTTCCTGACCCCGTACTCGTCCACGACAAGTTAAAGGCATGAGTTCATCAGCTGGAAACGCATGCTCCTGTAGGGGAAACAAAACAAGGGAATAAGTTATAACTGCTGCAGCCATTTCAGCAAATCCTCAGAGCCTGTTAAAACAAAGCCCAGTTATGCTGTACTTCAGGAAAATCACAGAATCTCTGAGGTGGGGAGGGGCCTCTAGAGGTTATCTTGTCTAACTCCTCTGCTCAAATAGAGCCACCTAGACCCAGCTGCCCTCTACTGTCTCCAGACAACTTCTGAATATCTCCAAGGAAGGAGACTGCACAACCTCTCTGGGTAACCTATGCCAGTGCTCAGCCACTTTCACAGTAAAAAAAAAAAAAAGCGTTCCCTAGTGTTCAGAGGGAACCTCCCATGTTCAGTTTGTGCCCATTACCTCTGGTCCTGTCATTGGGCACCACTGAGAAGAGCCTGGCTCAGTCGTCTTTACAGCCTTCCTTCAGGTATTCATCTACACTGATAATCCCTCTGAGCCTTCTCTTCTCCAGGCTGAACAGCCCCAGCACTCTCAGCCTTTCCCCATAGGAAAGACACTCCAGTCTCTTCATCATCTTTGTTGCCCTTCATTACACTCTGTCCATTATGCCTATATCTCTATACGGGCGAGCCCAGAACTGGGCACAGTACTCCAGGTGTGGCCTCACCAGTGCTGAGCAGAGGGGAAGGACCCCCTCCTTCCACCTGCTGGCAATGTTTTGCCTACTGCAGCCCAGGATACTATTAGCCGCCTTAGCCGCAAGGGCACATTGCTGGCTTGTGGTCAGCTTGGTATCCACCAGGACCCCCAGATCCCTTTCTGCAAAGCTGCTTTCCAGCTGGGTGCCTGGAAATTATTAACCTGTGAACAGAGCAACAGGATTTCTTTATCCTCTCACTCTCTAACCTCCCAGAGAAGTCTGGAACAGCTAACAGCACATCCAAAGAAAAGCCCACCACTTAATTTGACTAATTAATTGTGCTTTCTACCACAAGGCACACATGACACTTCCTATAATGTTTCTTAAGCAGAAGTTATAATCTCAAAGGTAAGGTTAAAACCTAAAACTAATGCAGGCATTGATTTTTCATGGAAAAATTAGTGGTAATTAGACTTTGAATTCACTTAGGAAATATTTCCAAATGAACATAGTGACTCAAGATCACAATCAGTGACAGATAAGAGAACTCACTTAAGAAGGTAAAATAATAGATTGGTAAAACACTATACAAGGCATAACAAAAGATAACATTCACAAAAAAAGCTTGCCACAACTGAGCCTTTTACAAAACAAATTCTTTTTAAAGAGAGACATTGCTAGATTTTTTTTTTAAAAGCAACTTCACATATTTCTAGAAAAAGTACTCTGCAAAGCAAGCTGTATTGTAATATTATTTCTCATCAATCTGTCAGAAATAACAGGAGTGGAACCACTGCCTAAGTCAAGCACACCGAATAAAATGCCTGTTCCTATTACCTCAAGTCAATGCAAGTTTTGTAGGTTTAAACTACCACCGAAATGGGGTATCAAATGAAATAGACACTAATTTGAAATTCATCATTGTGCAATAGGAGAGGTTTACTGAAAAATTTTGAGAGCGGCCACTGACATTAAGAAAAATTAATTTTAAAGTAAGTAATTTCAACAACACACATGAAATTGCCTCTCTATTAGAAGCCCAGTACAAGTGATTTGGGATGGAGCTTCTCTTTTGATTTCATCAGGAAACTGACTGCTGTACTGTGCTCTCCAATTCTGCATTTAGTGGAGAACTAACATGTAGCAGGATGAAAAAGTTCAATTACTGCACTGAAACTGCAAGTAAACACATTCAAAGTCTTTCCAAATATACAGTACAAAAATAATCTATATTCAAACGTGAAACAGAGAAGGAAAGAAGAAACATTCTTCTGCAAATAAACAGCTCTTACAGCAACTTACTTTGAAACTGATTGTTTGTTTCCCTGTCTACCACCCTCCCAAGTATTTTGGTCTTTGTATGACTCTGTTCTCCCCACGTTCAACTACAAAAGCCAGAATCTAGATCATTTTAATATGGCTCAAATGTTTCTGAGTATCTGTGCAAAGTATTCAGAAAAACAGATTAAAGTAGTACATGACAAAAGCAATGTCAAAACTAAGATCTCTGGCTTAAATAATGGAGAATAAAGGTAATAAAAATTCTGGAGAAAATGGACTTTCAGTCTTACAAAATCATAAGGACCTAGAAGCATTATGAAAATAAAAGTTCACTTATTCTCTGTCTAGAGCAGGCAAGACTACTGGGTCAAGTAATTTCCCAACTTGTAACCTCTCCCCTTTCAAGGAACCTCAAAGGAAGGTAGGAAGAGCCATTAAATATAAAACATAGCACAAATGTTACAATAAACATACTATTGGAAAACATCATACAAATAGAGCTCAACAGATACTCTGGAATTTCTACACGTTCTGACGAAACAAGTGATCTTATTGCCTAATGTCAGGACTGTAAATTCAGGGCTGCACAGTACTCGAATAATGAAAAAAAGACACATTGCTACTAGTGCTGTAAACCAAGAAATACCTACCGGCCTCAAGTGACTGACAGTTTCAAATATTCTTTCTGACAGTCAAGAAAAAAATCCTGATTATTACAAATATTCTTGAAGGACCAAAAAAAACCAGCAGCTTTTTACCCCTGTTAACTACCGAAAAAAAAGATAAGGAAGTTTCCCCTTGCATGCAAACATGAATTTTCAGTCTTCTAAATACGCAAGTCTAAAACACATATATTAATAGAAACAGAAAAACAAAACTTTTCAGCTGGCTGTTTCAAAAGCAGCTGCAAAAATACTCTTGCTGTCAGAATCAATTCTGATACCCTAATATTTTCTTCAACTTTAAACAAACAAGGCATATTTCTGTTTGTTTAGTGCTCCAGCATACGTGGCAAGTAAATATCCTTCTGGCTTCAAAGTTTCCAGGATAGCTGAAGTCATTCTTCCCTTTTATGCAGAATTTTCTTGCTTCAGATGTAGCAAGGCACTTACAGTTTCCAATTTATCACACAACGAACAGTAGGACCACAGATCCTTTCTACCAGCATAGAACATTTTTTCTAATTTTGCCAAACATGTAACAGTTTTTACTTCAGAATGCCATGGGAAACCCAAGCTAAGTGTTTTTCATAGAACCAGGTGCCAAGTAACTAGTTACAAATTATCACCAAAGGCCTGTTAAACTGCTAAGGTATCAAAACCAAGAGCTAATGTTAAGAAGAAAAAATACACCCACTTTGAAAATACTCTTGCTTGGCTTTCTATCCATTAATTTTATAACTTTCACGTACTGTATAGATTGTAACTCACAAGCTTTTAAGCTTATACTACATATTAAAGCATTAAACCATAATACAGAAACTGGGACATGTGGCAAGATACTACTGTCAAGACACAGCGGTTTGTCCTGCAGGAACTGGTGCAACTTAGAAGAGAGGGGTTTCTGCAACAGCCACAAAGAATGTACACAAGGATTGTTAATGTAAACTCAGTACGAATGCATCTTCTATATTTATCTTATTCACATTTACTCCTCAGTTACTCCTCAGTACTTCACAGTTACTCCTCAGAAATGTATTATAGTATATTTGAAAGTAATTGTTACTTGAGAAAAGTCAGTCCACTCTTAAGTAATTCTTTATTCTTGAACATATCTAAACTAAGCTAACATATTTCAAGGTTGATTAGAGTGCAGAATGGCTCACATATTCAGAACATGAAGACACCTGCACAGAAAATCACAAGTCATATTAAAAGAAACCATAGCGAGCGTGGCTCACTGTCATATGACAGTCATATACTCAGAAGAGGCTATAATGCGAAGATATGACACCAGATCCCTTTTTTGTTCTACTTTGCTCTACAACATTTGTTTGTGAAAGAGCTACCAAAATGTATCTAACATACCTCACCACAGAAGAAATATTGTACATAATTTTTACCTTCAAAATAAGTAAGATCAATTTGTATCCTCCAGAATCTGGTGACTACAAGACAGGTCGTCTTGAGCTTCCATTTTCTAGTATTTTTAGGAGTCTGGAATTTCTAACCAAATACTATACCAAAAGATGAAAACAATACATAGCTTGATGTGAGATAAACTGGTTTGAGAAAGATCAGGCACAGATTAACAGAGTTACCACCAACAATTCCTAGCTACCATTCTGAAAGCCATCATAACCCTCCTGACACTGGTCTTCCCGAAAGTAACATTTGTTCATTTCTTTTTCAAGGCTACACAGGTGCCCTTATTTATTTTAGCTTCATTTTGCCCCTACCTCCCTGATGTTTCTCTAGAATGTCATACACTGTAGGTTGCTTTCTCTCCCAGGTCAGCAATAACAACTCCAAAAAAATTAAACAAACAAGTATTTTACTTACCATATAATTGCTATATGCATGATCAAACATTTCAAGCACTTGGTTTCTAAAAAAGAAAAAAAGAAAAAGCATTATTGGTCTGCCTCACAATGGCCTTTCACACACCATCTTAGAACAGCAAGATGTATTACACTTTAATATCTGAATATCAGTAACAGATCCTCTACTAATGTATTGTACTCAAGTAAATGAAACATAGGTTAATAAGTTTTCCTGATTTGACTACTTTCATTTACTGCAGAAAGTAAGACTAATTTCTTCACCTAATGTGAAATTAAGTATTTGGGGATCTCCTTCAACCTCCTGTGCTTCGCCTTACATAGCTGTAGATGTCAGCAAGACATTAAAGCCAGAGATGGGATACATTCCATGCTCAGCAAAAAACTGCAAATAGAATTATGTTCTGCTTGTAATCACCAATACTAAGACCAACTGACACAGCATAAATTCTTATCTGTGATTCAGAAAAGGACCATAAGTTATGAAGTACACCTCTTCCTTGCATTAGAAGTCTTGGCAAGCAAATGCTACAGAAAACTCTTGTAGATACATTTATTTCATGTGTCTAAAAAGCAGTCAAGGTGAGAAACACTACTATATAAAAAAAAAGCACTGTTGCTTTTTTTTTTTTGAGACAGCACTACTTCCAATCATTCCTAACTGTTTTACTGAGGAATCCTGCAAGGCAAAAGATCACGCTAGTTTCTAAGCTACCATCAACATAATTCACAATCTCAACTGATAAGACTGAACATTTAAAAGAGACAACATCACCACAATTATATTCCAAATATCCGATTTAGTTTAGTAACTTGGAAATTTAAGAAGGAGTTTTAACTCATCAAATGCATTAAATCATCCAAAGAGCAGAGTATGATGCTTTTTTCAGGTACTTCACAGACTACACGCAGTCTGCAGTTCTGGGATCTGTTGTACCAGACAACCCCAGGGTTTGGCAGACAAGTGCCATGTCCAGATGAACTAAGCATACAGCTGTTCAGTGATGTAGTATACAGAAAGAAAGAATTTTCTGAAAGAATTTCTGCGACTGACATGATCTTGTAATTAAATAAATACACAGATTACCTGGTGTCATTTAGAAATGACCCAGCTTGGTGCCTCCAAACACAAACTGTGGCAAGACATTACTTCCATATGCCTGGGGCATCAGATGATATAGTGAGCGCAAGTTATGAATGCAAAAATTCTAAAACCAATTGGTGAAATAAATTTAAACTCCTTATGTAGTCACATGAAGAAAACATACAAAACGTTACACATACAAAGTACCCTGAGAACCCAAGATGGAAAACCCCAGTAACTGTAAACATCATCAGAGTTAAATATCAACTTATATCTAGTGACGAATAACCATATGAGTATCCAGATAGTTTCTCCAGCAGACTTTTTGCATCATTGTTCTCTGCAATTGACGAGTAGATGAGAAAAGGATGATGAAACTGCCCTAGTAATATACTAAAATCATGATATGCTTGATTACATATTGGTCTAAAAAAAAAAAAATCCTACTCCATGCAGTGCAATACTGTAATCTTTATCCTTCAACTAAAAATTGTACTAAAAGAGAATCAGCTTCTTACATGTACATGCATGGTGGACCAAAGTAGTTTACCTTATATACAGGAACCAGGCAAGAACACGCATAAACATTTACCTTTTTTATGACTCCCAAACACTCACAAGCTCCAGAGACAGACCCATAATTAGACAAACTGACTATGGATTTAGATTTACCTTTGATCACTTTTACCCACAATTACACATACCCAGTGGCTGTAATCTTCAAGACCGGAGCTCCCAAGCATATGGCAGAAGGGTTTGACCCCACACACAGCAGAGGCGATGTGGGGCTGCCTGCCCCAAATAGCCGTGGTGACCTGACCCGAAATACCAGACCGGCTCTGGCATATACACCTCAAACACTGATAGGAGACCCATGCCACGCATCTCGTAGAGTCTTCATGGGGGAAAGGGTGGGGACAGGACAGACGTTCCCGGAGCTCTGCCGGGCGAGGGGCACACCCGCACCCGTCAAGCCCAACCCAGCCCCCGGGGGTAGCGCAGATCTCCCTGCCACAGCACGGCGAGGGCCGGGTGAGGGGCGAGGGGACACCGGCGCACCGCAAAGCCACCGAGGACGGTGGGCTCGGCCCAGGCCCCGCCGCCCTCCGCCCC
>NW_009259421.1:360663-363663 GCF_000687185.1 Egretta garzetta
CCCCAGACAAAACCAACTTCCCAGCGATGGAAGGGAAGAGCCGCTTTTATTTTCATTGACAAGCGTTTTTACAGAGTTATAGGCAAGTATGTGTTTCATATCCTGTCCTTTAAAACTGGCAACCCCACGAAATAAAACAGCAGTCACATCCCCCCGCCCGCTCCCCTCAAGGCACTGTGTCGCTCCTAACCCTCGACCCTCTGGGCAGTGAAAGGTGATTGATTTATTATTATTCCTAGTTTACAAGAGAAATAATTAATTCCAGGTAAGTGTAGGAAATTCCAAGAAAGGAACAGAATTTACTCAGTGGATTATTACTATTTTTGATCAGTGGTCTCATGTAACCTTGCAGATTGCTGACCTCTAAATTGCAGTCACCTCTACCCAAGTCCAATTAAAGACAAGAAAAATGCTACTCTCTATCCATTTGCAAACACCTGAATGCACAGAGAATGTCCACAAAGGCAAAAAAAATCAGTCCCCTAGCCATGAGGAACTTCAATTTAAATTGCAGAACAAGGCGGTGTACAGGCTAAATCTTCCCCGTTCTTTCCCAATACACTTGCAAAAAACAAATATCCTGAGCATCTATATTCAACAAGTCAATGTGTTAATATTACAGGAAAATATTACCCAGATTTAAGCCTGCCGCAGAAATAACTCAAAAATGACTAGGATGGGAATGTTTATGCTGAATACTTTCTGTACAGATGTATCTATTTCATATCAGTCGTAAACAGCTTTTGCAGGAGACTGCAGCCTTTTTCACAGTCAGTAACCATCTCTGTCTTGCTGGTCCTCTTTCATACAAAACACCATGTCCCCTAATTTGAGCATGGCTATGAGAGACTGCTGCTGCTCAGCTGTAAAGCACACATTATAAATTTGATGTCACTTAACTTGCAGTACCAATTAGAAATAACGAATGACTTGTAAAAAAAAAAAGTAGCTGACAGTGAAATTAATGATTTGGAAAAAAACTGGCTGACAGTGGTTTGTGTGCTTACAAATTAGTATTTTTGCATGAAATGTAAGGAGGAAATGAGTCAAAGTACTTCTGCAAGGAAAACATCAGTGACCTTAATGTTTGTATACCGCAGTATGGCTTCTGGAATAAATAGGAATTGCGTTCATTCTACAATAATGACGTTGCAGTTGGTCCAGTTAATCAAAAATGTTCCTTACTTATGCAGTAATATCTGCCTGTCCCTCTAGTGTCAATTCTCTGTTAGTATTATAGCATATTTTGATAGCATTAAATAATAGATTTTGCACAGTTTGTTGAAGTTAAATGGCAACATGTGTTGTGCTCTCAGGACTTTGTTACTTCTTCCCATGTCTTTATGGGCATAATTCCTGCAGTCCTTACTGTATTTATCATTAATCTTTGCTGTCCTGTACTGTACTATTTTTATTCAGAAATAGTCTGAAATACCAGGCCAAATTTTTAAGGTGTCTTAAACTCACCTTCAGAGTGAGGTCTTGATCTCAAAACCCGAATTTATTAAAATGCTATTTTTCATTTCCAAGCTTTTCTGTGCACAGTCTTTAAACTGTGCAGGCAAATAATGCATATAAGCAACTTTGTGCATAAATCGCGATTTGACACAGAGAATGATATGCTGGCTATGAAAGCAATAGGTCTCTTTTTAATAGCTGCTTTTGAAATGTGATTCTGCCCTCCAAAATCTAAGCACAACCCTTGGCTGCTTTTTGCTTCAGTTGACACCTGTATGAGAAATTATATGCAATGATTATGGTATTTCACAATAATTGCAATTTATGATATAGTTTATGCACCTAAAAAGGCCTACAGAACTGGGTATCTCTAACTTAAGTCAGTAAGAATGGGAATGGCAGGACTTTTAATAATCTGTATGAGATAGCTAAGTTAATATATTTTATGGTAGGAAGTGAAACAGAAAGATGCTCCTTAATGGTTATAGTTATTGTAAACATTCGCATCTTTCCCTTCCATAAAACAAAACAAAATAAAATAGCCATAAAGTGCTCTGGAAGGCTATATAACCCAGAAGTGCAGAGTGGGACTGAGAAACCTGCTCCCATATTTTCCCCATTTTAAATATAGCAATAAGAGAAAAAAAAATCAGAACACTTGCTTGTATTTAAGATCTGTCAAAACTTTAAAATAATTAAGTAATCAGTTTGCAAAGTTTGCACAGAGTGTGGCTTTTGAGCAACCTACTAAATTAACTGTCTGTCTTTGTTTAACTACTAAAAGTTTTATTTATTTCCCATATACTGCATGCAAATACTAAAAGCATCCTCGAATAGCAAGGAATGTACCAACCACTTAAGAATCACAGCAGTACTTGTCAAATCCATGCATTTAAAAATCATGAACTACTCCCCTGCTAAAACACCTAAGAACAGTTAAGTTGTTAAAATAACTTTATAGTTGGGGGTGAGTTGCTTTTGAAGCATTCATTGGTCACATTTTCAGACTCTTTCTATAACCATAAAAAGTAGCAAATTTTAAGTGAAAGATGAGGTTCCCCAACAGTAACCTGGTTTTAAACAGTGAGGGCTTTAACCAAAAGGAAACCTATTACCCATCATTCAGGAAGGGATTTGTGCTAAAACTGCAAGAGCCAGTGACAACCACAACAAAGCCCATTTCTTCTTAGCCCCAACCCAAGTAAGTATCCACAATTAAAAAGGGATTACTGGAGTAAATAAATCCTGCAGGGCTGGGCTGAAAAATGCTCCTTACTCTTCAGAGTTTTGTTGTGCATAACTATCTTCTCTGTTTTCTTCTGTGAAAATATCTTTTACTTCTGTGCTTTTTATTTCCGTGTGTGAAGATGAGTCATCTTCTGGCTTTCCTTCACCCTCATCAGCCTCTCTGTCTCCTGTGACATCTACAGCACTAACCTCGCCCTGCTCCAGCACTGAAGAAACTGGCACATCTAGCAGTCCTGTTTTGGGGTTTTCTGTATCCAAAATGGGCACTTGCATTGAGTTTTGATTTTCAGCAGG
>NW_009259421.1:364694-368509 GCF_000687185.1 Egretta garzetta
AGCAGGATTATGAAAAAAGCTCTCAGTCCCTACCTCCACTGGGACAGCATGGCTATTCCCTGCTCCTCCTTCCTCCCCATCTAATATTTTGCCTTCAGACAAATTTTCAGCATGTTCCTCCGGCTGCAATCTACCACTTTGGCAGCTTCCCACACCTGTGTACCAAACGCTTTGCTTGATATCCACCCCTGCCTTTGCCTCCTGAGGCGCATCTGAGCTTTCCACCAGCCATTCTGCTTGTGCCATACTGCAGCCCCCCTCGGACACATTCTTTAAATTCGTACCATCTGTCCCCAAACCAGATGAAGATGGTCTGTCCTCCTTGAACTCTGTGCCTTCTGATGCATCTTTATTCATCATTGTCTGGCTCACTTGAATTTCTGCTGCAGCCGTTTTGCTCAACTCATTTCCTTTATAGTGCTCCTGCAACTTTAATATCTCACCTTCACACGTCTCCTTTATGTTCTCAGCTGGAGTATCTGCTGGTATCTCAACTGTTACCATCAGCAGACTCCTTATCTCATTCACATCATCAGGGGGTTTACAACTCTTTTCTTCTGACTTGCTTTCTTTTTCAGGATTATCCCTAAACCCTTCTTTCCCTGTGTTTTCATCCCTTGTATCAGTACTCATTCCTTGGTCATTGCTTTCTTTTTTACTATCCTCCTCAAACCCTGTTCCTACCACATTTTCACTCTGAGATAATTCTTTTTCTACCTTGATTTTCTTTCCTGTATTCCCTACAATCTCTGCTTCTGTTACAATATCATGTAAGGAAGTCAATTTAATCTCAAAAACTTCTTCCTGTGCTTTGCTTTCTTTTTCAGTGCCGCCAACAAAAGCAGCATCTGTTGCCATTTGACTCTCAGAAGTTACCTTTTCTTTCACTGCTCTTTCATGTACCTTAAGTTCTTTTTTAGTGCTGGCTCCAATATCTTTCCCTGCAGTTTCAGTCCCAGGAGCTACTTCTTCCTCCACAGCTTCTTGTTGTGTCTTAAGCTCTTTCTCAGTGTTCACTACACACTCTGCTTTCACTGTGTCTTCATTCTTCAAAACAATTTTTTCCTCTGCAACTTCTTGTTTTGCATGGGTAGCTGGAAGGGATTCCCGTATTTCACCGATGTCTGTAATGACCACTTCTTTGCTTTTGCTTGCCTGATCACCAGCCATATTAACAGAAGTGACTGCCTCTTTGTCTGATGATTGTCTATCATCAGCATCCTTCTCCCAAGAAATTTTTTCCGTCACAATGAGCGTTTCATCACTTTGAGTTTCAGGGTCTGACGTCTCAGCTCGGGTGGTGGAAGGCTTCTTCGCGGGAGTGGTATGTGCTGATCCTGAAGGGGTCTTCAGGTCCGTTAAGCTGGACACGCTTTCACAGGGCAAATTCAAGTTATCTTCAAAGAGGTTGTGCTTCTTCATAACGGCAGCTTCTTTTATCACTAAATTAAACAGAAAGATCAAACTGTTTTGGAAAGACTGACAGAGGCACCTTGGAAAAGGTACACCATTTTCCTGAGTTTCTAATGTCATACATTTTGATATTACAGATATTTGATATTCATTTGCAATTTGCTTTTTTAGTTTACATTGGGGGGTGTGTGTGTGTGTGTTGTATTTTATCTTTTCTGAATAATGGAACTTCAACATTGACCCAAGCATTGCTGTAATAGAAACTACCAGAGCACCTGCAATGCACAAAGGTAATGTTTCAGTGCAGAAGTATTTACACTGAATATGTGAATAAAAGTGTGCTCATCACATTGATTATTATACTGCTATTTTTGAACAGGAGTGCTAAAGAGCAGCTATTAAAACTTATTATGCAATACAGAAGCTTGTCTTTTATCTACAGTATAGACAGACAAACAGATCCAGAGAGGTACAAGTATTTTATACATTTACATATGCCATCAAGAATAGTTTTGTTTTCTGACACAAAAGCAGAGAGATTTGCAGGGAATACTGCACTGGGATCAGTGATGTACTGGAAACTGCATCCAGCAGTACATTTCATTTGGGGAAATACATTTTCACTGCCATTAGATATCATCATGTCTTTGAGAACAAGAACAGAATTTCACTCCTTGGCCCAGGGAATTAAGATAAAATGAAGTTGGCATAATTACCTTTCATTAGAAATAGGCTTATGCCAAGTTGTCACTTGGAGTTTCCCAGGATTAATAAAGTTGCCCCATAATTCAGATTTTAGGGCTTGCCACACATCTTTAATGAGCTAAATGAAAATAATGGGCATTGTAACCACCAGTCTTCCGGAAAGTGGGACGTGGCTCTGAAACAGCCAGGCTAGGACTTTGGGAAGCTCTGAAGCAAGAGCTCATGGGCCAACAGCTATTATGTCACCTCAAGAATGTTCTCACCTTTCAGGGTTTCTTCAAGCAACGTCTGATATAAAATCTCTTCATAGACATTCTCTACTTGGATCACACTAGTGTAATCAGCAAAAATGAACTGCTCATATTTCTGCAGCTCCTGTGCAGACACAAAGAAAGAACAGATGCATAAAAATGAAAGATTTTGAGATTCCTACTTCAACAGACCACCTTGGAGATGCCATCCAGTAGGTCTTGCAATGCTCCCTACTGGCTCTTGAGGTGAACTATTTGAATTATGACTAAATGAACTATGTACGTTCACAATTTATTATGCACTTATCAAACAGTATTCTTGTGCTACCATTACATTTAAAAGCACTATAGATCATTGCCATGTGCACTATAATAAACAATTCTGAAATAAATAGCTGGTGAGGAAATGCCTCGCTCACTGTTTGTCCAAGGAGGCAAATCCACAGTGAGCATGGGAGATACAGGGTTTGGTTTTGTTTTTCTAATAGGTGTGTAACATTTTTAGCTTACTGATCTGTACGCAATAGGCTGTCTAGGCAATAACTGAGTCATTATCACTAAGCAGCTGCTTGGTGGTCTATAAAAAGTAAATTGAGTGACCTCTGCCGACTTCTAGAAGAGGTGCCTACATGCAAACATCTGGAGGTTTTCAAGTAAAAGGTCTAGACTTGACTGGGCATGCCAACTGTGCCACACATTTTGCTTCTAGAGCTGGCTGCTCGTTTCTGCAGAGGCACAAACGCAAAAGGCTTGTGGGAAATTAAACAGAAAGGGCTTGCGGGAAGTTTGCACCACCACTGTTTCCTCCATCCTGTATGACAGAGACACAGCATGGGACTCTATCCTCTCTACATGTATTCAAGGTCATGAAATGCTTGCCTCTGTGCATAGACACCATGTCTTGAAGCCACTGGTGGCACTCTACAAGAGACAATTATTTTGGGGATAGTAAAGAAAGTAATGACATAGAGAAGAGTGATTTTAAATATATTTTTGAAAGTTGTAAGTTTTAATAATCCATGTTCAGAGACTTGCAAGCATAACTTGGCAAAACACTGGGTTTTAAACTTGGTTTTGGAACTGAAACACTCTGGAGAGGATCAGCAAGAGCAGCACACTGTGGTGAAAGCTTATAGCTTCAGGGATATGATGAACATCAAGGGAAACAAAAGGGTAGAGAGGCCTGAATGGCTTAGGGCAGCCAGCTTTCAGCAGGTCCAGTGAAAACACAAGAGGATATGCATGGGCTTCAAGAAGGGTAAAGACTGTTTATTCTGAGCCAAGGTGAACAGCATTCCACACTGATAATATCTCCATGAAACTCTAGTAGCCACATTTGCTGAGTACTAACCTACCCCTATGATTAAGGGCAACAGAGAAGGTCTCTGTGTGTTTGTTTCCTGATTGTTGATGCAATTACTGCCATTTTAAAATCACTGAAGGGAA
>NW_009259421.1:368576-404167 GCF_000687185.1 Egretta garzetta
AGAGGAAAGTGCCCTCTCCCATGTACTGAATTTCAGCCTGCAGCCAGGCTGCTGAACGCAAGGACAAGCTCTTAACCTACAACCGTAACTGTCAAGAGGAGTCCAGTTCGAGGGGACTTCATATCTCTAGGAAAGAAATTAGATGGGCTGCACAAAGGTCCGCAACCATCTTTGAGGAAGAAAGCTGTATATACAGTTTCCCTGTTTCCTGAAGTCTTCCTACTGCCCCATCAGTCCACAAACTGGCAAATCTCAGAGTCATTTGGCTGAGTAGGCAGCCAATCTTCATGACTCCGTGAGAGAAAACAGCTTCACAGAGTTTAGGATTTACTGCCAAGGTGTTAATCCTTCCTTGCCTTTTATTATTTTTTCTAATCACAGAAACCTACCGGTTTGCATGTTGAAGCCAGTGTCTTTTGCATTGTGGGCAAAGTAATCTGTACCAGTGCTTCTTGAAATATCTTCTTCCGGATAGTGCTGCTGTCATAATCGTATTGCTGTCAAAACAGAAAAAACATAAACAAGCCCAAACGTGTTTGGAGTTATTACTCGCTCATAGGAGGAACTGCTTCTTGTTAATCTGTAACTGGTGACAGGTGAATCCCAAAGGATGCCACATCACGGGCACACTCAGGGGTTTGAATTCTCATGCAGGTTATTCCATCTTTTACAAAGATACTTTAAAATCTAGTTGTCTGGGATCTCTTTCCGTTCATTTTTTTCTACCTGGGTGAGAAAACAGCCCCTGACTGCTCTCTCCAGGTATTTCAGCACTGCCTTTTCCAAGAATAGTGAATTATGGGGGCAGGCTAGTTACAAAATTAATAAAAAAATATTTACCCAGATCCACAGCATCATCTCTGGCTGATTTAATTGCAGTTAGAAGAACTGCACATGTAAGTACTTTTACAAGCATCTGCTCAGGACCAGGTTTTACCCCCCCAAAATGAGCAGGTTTGCTAAGTGCCACCAAATCAGTATTTCCAGCTGGACAGTAAGAGATATCTTAGTTCAAATACTGATATAAATTCACAAAAAATATATTCTCAGCTTCCCAAAAGGCAGAACCCAAGGTCTTCCTGTGCAAATGCTGGCAAAATCACATTTACCTTCAGTACTCTCAGCTTGACTTTTTCAATGGTTGTTGCAACTTTCGCTGAGTCTGCTTGGCGACTTGGAGAAAACAACTGTTCAAATGTATAAACTGCATTTTCCATCAGCTAAAAATAATAATTACAATATCTGTTAAAGACCAGTAACATAAAATTCCTACATACATAAAGAAGCATGATAAATGTAACCATTAACTTAAATTGTATTTTTGAGAAGTTGAAATGGAGAAAGAATAATGGACCTAAAATAGCTAAATATTTCAAGTACTTTAAATGATTGTGGAAGGGGAAGAAAAGTCTTGTTTAGTTTAGATTGCAACATTCAGTTTTGGAACAGGAAACCAAAAAGAAGGTTATCTAATGCAAGAGAGTAAGAAAATGAAACTACCTCAACTTCTATCTTGAGTTTACAGGCAGGTCAATAGTTGGAAGTCTGCTAATGTAACTAAACAAACAGTTACAGAAGTTACTCAGAGTAGATTAATTTATATTGTCCAAAATTTTTTGCTGTATTTCAGTTCTCTGAAGGCTAACATGCACAGAAATGTTGCAATAAATATAGAAAAGTAAGCCTTGGTATCAATATTATGCTATCAGAGCTTTCTTCTATAGATCTAATTTTATGTCACCACCCAAACTGATGGTGACAAAGACAAAAAGTAGAATCATTCATCTGTATATAAAGGCCATAGACAAAACTCATTATCCCTAATAGACTCTCATTGACTCCTACCAGATTCTAATGGTCTTAATTATTTTTTTTAAGTAGCTTTCCTTATAATACAAATAATTATCAGCAAAAATCGCACAGGGTGCAATAATTTCTCACAGAATTATGTTAGGCTGGCACCCGCCATATTTTCAGGTTATCCAGAGATTCATTAAAAATACTAAACCCCCTACTCTGAAAAGATATTTCAGAATGTCTACTTAATGAAGTTTTGCCTTTTTTAGCTAAGTGTTTCCATTCAAATTTTACTATATTCTTACTGGAGGAGTACAGGGACATCCACAGGGAGGCTGTCCATACCACCTTCCTTTGCATCACATGGGATCATCCAAGTCAATATACATAGACAGCCATATACTACAGACGACAACTTGTAGTTTGTAAATGAATATGTACCTACTTATGGATAAGATATGCTTTTAATTCCTCCTTGGCTAGTAATATTCTCATGAGTTCGCAGATAATGAACCATACAGATTGTATTTATAAATGAAAATGGAGAAGACGGAGGTTTACTCTATTTGTGCGTGCATCAGAAGGCTGTACGGTAAAGGCTCATGCACTGCAAGACCTTGGATGCAAGAAAAAGACAGGATCAGCGCAGAGTGAAGTCTGAGGCTAATTAAAAGATGAACGACTCACTTTTTATTTCAATTTTTATTTGAAGCAAATCATAAACTGGCGTAGTTCTGGTGAAGTCACTAAAGCTGCCAGTTGAGCACTGTGCTCCCAAATTTCCTAAAATTGGCCACTAGAGGATGCCAAGCTCCCAAGCCAAGGAATCCTGCTCCAGCCTCCACCCGACTTACAGTTAAGCCAAATGCTTCTTTTACATTAAAACTACACGAGCATAGGCATGTCTGACCTTACTCGTTAATAAAATAAATGTCCATGGACACAAAGTGAAACTACTTACTGTTTTTCTGAGAAAAATACCAGCCTTTTAAAGAGAGAGAAGCAATAACAGCATTTTTAGATACCAGCCTTTTAAAGAGAGACAAGCAGTAGCAGCATTTTTAGAACAACTTGTGCTTTAATTTAACTTATTTATTGTGAATTTTGACTCATGTTCTGTTCAGGAAAAAAAACCACTTGGTTTGCATGGGATACATTTTCTCTCTACTTCTTTGTCTTGACTCATGGTCTTCACTTACTGAAAGACATTTTATTTGGCAGCATTTTGGAATGGTCCCCCCGTCTGAAAGACGCAGACATGAAATCAGAATTTTATTTCTTAATAATTCTTTGCATACTCATCATGGCTGTACTTAGAAGAGCTGGTTTTAGGAAAACCCCATCCCAGCACTGTGCTAGAGGCTCGCTTTCCATATTCATAACTCCCACGCCACAGAACTGGACCAGCTGTGTTTCACACAATTGCCAACTAGATTATTTAGTTCCTCAACTACACATTGAAATCACAGGATTCAACACAGAGCTGCAAGGCCAAATCTACCTTGTGATCTGGCAATCGGAAGAATCCTGCTGGCCAGCTCCTAATAGATTTCTGGCCAGGCATCCAGAAGAAATAAAAGCAAAGCAAAATTATAGCCTATACCAATACACACTAGAGGGGAAAAAGAGGTGGAGGTCCTTTTTAATCTGAAATTATGTAGTCACTTCAACCAATCCCATGAGAAGTGAAGTTGGTTAAAGCACCTGCATGCAGCTACATTCTGAGACATCACCTGTGTCCAAGTAATTGCCGGTTTCTAACATTAATTGCCTTACTTTATATTAATGAGAAAATAAACTACCAAGGAGGAGACATTCCATTTTGGTAAAATATATTTAAGATCCTTCCTGAATAATCAACCCTTGGGAATGGAAACCAGGTAGATTTTAGCCATCCTGTTGGTACAAGCACAGCTTTCTCAGGTTCTGAGACATGGAGAATTCAGAATGTCAGGGTTCAGGGGAAGAGACAATCTATCCAAAATTGTTGTGCCTTACAGAAAGACTCACATGCATGCAACCTCACAAACATAAATGTGAAACAGCTTCTAGCTGTGATTTTCTTTGGTTTTGTTACCTGTACTTTGATTGAGATATATTCTGGGCCTCTTGTGCAGCCTTTTATCAAGATTACTTTGAAGCAGATTAGAAGGACAAACCTAACCTGTTCTCCCAGGAAGAAAAACTGGATCTTACAGTACCTCTTGCATTAAGTTCTGCGTCCTCTGAATCACAAAATCAATGTGATAGACCTTGAAGCGATTCTTGAGGTCTTGAAGAAGCTCCTGAAGGAGGTTCACTTTCAGATAGCAGGGCTCCATTTTCACAGAGTTGAATGGTAGGTTCATAAGCTGATCCACATTCTACATTCCAGTGGAGGAAGAACAGGTTTTGAGAGAAAGCAACCAGAGGCAAATTTTTAGTAGAGAATGTAACAGTGGCCCTAAAACAAATTCTGGTATCTACACTCTAGTTGCACACATACCACAAGGCTTTCTAAATGGCAAAACCAAGCGCTAACATACTACCACCTGGGAAAGCAGATACTGCTTGTCCTTGTGCTAATGTAAAAGGCTCCAGATATATTTTTGTCTTACCTCCTTTAGCTTGGTGGTATCATTTGTCTTCTGGAAGTCCTGGATGATTTCATTAACTTCTTTATCAAAAAGTGAGCGGACTTCAGTGAATCCGGAACTCACTGGACCCATGAGCTCCTCCAATATGGATGCGAGAAATGGCTGGATATTGTCTGTGCAGCACTTCTGGGCAGGCTCAGAAACAGTGGCTGGAGTGTAAGACAATACAACAGTTTCATTTAGGCTACTAAGAGATACAGTGAAAAAAGTGATCTGAACTGTTCTACTTTACAATTAACTAAATGACTCCAGATTTTTCCCTGGAGTCACACCTCCGCAAAGATGACGGAGGGTGATGAAAGGAGAGTTTATAGTTTTATGAGTGACAATGAAATATTTTTTCCCATGCCCCAGCTAACCAAATGCTAGCAGCTTGGGGGCACTGCGAGAGCAGAGGAAAGGGCAGCAGTCAGTACTGATACACACTGGAAGGTTTGCACAGAATGTGGCCACAGTGACTATCTAAGGAGTTATTTGAACTTGGTACTCTACAGTTCACTGAAAGCATCCTAGTCTGGTATGTGAGAATATCAACAGACCATCCTGAGTTTTATCCAAACAGCTCCTAAATTATCAACTATTTATTTATTTGCTAGCTTAAGCAACATCAACTAATGTTCTGCCTGCTTTTTACACTCATTTTTATATTCATAGCAAAATTATAGTTACTTCACATGAGTTTAAAACCACCCAAGAAGCCCCGTGCATTAAGTATTCTTCAGTAGCCTATGAACTTGTCACATAACAAGAACCTGTTTTCGTGGTGCATTCCTAGACATCAGGTTAAAACACTACACTTTTAATTATGCTCATGCGACCTGTATCTTCATTACCTAAGGCTATCCAAGTGAAAATGAAAGCAGAATGAGCAACTCTAATCAGGATATTCAAAACCTGTCAGCTCTAGCTCTCACTTGAGAAGATCCGGTATTTTCACAGACACAGCGGCTACAGGTAACAGTTCCCATCAAAGGCAGCAGAGGCTCAGCACATTTGTTTGCTGAAAATTAGTCTCCAGTTGGATTTTTCAAAACACATGTGGATTTCAAAGCAATGACATCTGGTAATTTGAGCAACACAATGGGAAACATTAAAAAATTACTGCAAAGCATAGCTGTTCCTCCACTAACCTTTGATTTTTCCAGCTAAGAAGTTCTTGGAGTTCAGAATCTGATCCATGTCTGAGCGAATGGTTCCTTCAAGAGTTTTTGCAAAATCTCTACATTCTTCTTTCAAGGTACTTAATCCTTCTGACACCTGCTGCTGAACTAAGCCGTAAGTTTCCTCTACGATCTAAACCCAGATTAAATTAAGAAGCATAGATCAGAATCAGCACACACAGACAACTGCTATGAGAAACAACTACTCTGCAAATATCCGTACTTACACCAAACCAGGCCCGCTTCCTATCATTCCTCTTTCCTTTCATTTTAGGCAGGATCATCGTCTGAAGGTTAGGCAGGAGTTCCTCCATCACAAGGTTGCTCAGGATCTATATGGTCAGAAGATTAAAATGACATGTACACACACTGTTCTTCATCTGAAAACTGAGCACTCGCATCACAGAATGATGTGCAAACACAGGCGGCCTCAAATATACAATGGCTTATCCTATCCCAGGTTGCCAGAAGGACTGCATTTGAAATCTTAGGTATGCCTGAGGGAAGCTCCATGCATTTAATCTGAGCATTTTTCGCTGAAAGACTTTGAGAGACCGTGCAACAACTGACAACAGATGAACTAAGATGCTCAACTAAGATGCCCATTAAAACTTACTGTGTGCTATTATGAAACTGTCACGTGAGAAAACCAATGGAGCTAAAATAACTGACATCAACTGAGCAACCGGATCAACGTTTGAAAAGCTGGTTTGCTGACTCCTGCTTCCCCAAACTGACCTTGTTCTAGGACACTCACACCCTCCCAAAGGAGGTATCATCAAGGAGAAATTGTTGTAAAGAGCCATCAGTCAAAGGATGCTTCTGACAGAAAGATAATTGGCCCCCAAAAGAAACAGATGACTGTACCAATGTGTATCTCCAGCACTTTTTCGGATGAGCACAAACTTCACAATTCAAACAAGAAAAGGAGATCCCAAAAAAACCCAGAATATGGGACAGAAATGGAATCCAGAAATGTGGGTAATCTGTGAATCAAATCATTCTACTCTATCTGATTTTTCTTCAGTATGTAACATAATGCAAAAGATTCATTAGCTCCAGCCTAATCCTGAGGCAAAACGGATGAAATATATAGCTGTTGGAGTTTGTGAAAAACTTTACAAGCTATTACTTTTGTCAGTAAAAGACAACTATACTGGTCCAAAACCAGTACAACTTTCACATTGGAGAATTCATATACATTAAAGTCTCTTCCCAGCACCTCCAGATTCTTGAACAAAAATATATGAAATATATAACCTAAGAATATATTCTGTGACAAAGGTGCACCACAGCAGAAAGGCAGGGGAAAGAAAAGTGTCAAAGGGACTTCTACACAACAAGTGTTTGTGCCGGAATGTAGGAAAACTGAGGAAAAGATATAATTACCCCATTTTTTAAATTATTTCTGAAAGTATATTGTTGGTCTATCATTGCTGTATTTTTCCAAATTGACACTGAGTACTTTTCTCCCTCAAGAACGTTTTCACTCTGAAACAGGGTCCAGTGGTTGTAGAGGAGATGCATCACTCTCTCTGATCCCAGTATCTAACTGGCAAGTCAGTCTCGCAGATGGTTCCGATTAGAAAGAGAAAACATCAGACTGGGAATACAGATAATGCCAATCTGGGGGACTGGTCAATATGCTGGCAGGCAAGGCTGCTATTCAGAGGGACCTGGAAAGGCTAAAGAAATGGTTGGACAAAAACCTCATGAAGTTCAGCAAAAGAAAATCCATAGTTCAACATCTGGGATGGAACAATCCTGTGCACCAGTATAGGCTGGCGACAACTGGCTGGAAAGAAGTTTTGTAGTAAAGGACTTGGGCATCCTGGTGGACAAGAAATTCGACACTGGTCTTCAGGATGCCCTCCCAGCAAAGGGCAACAGCAGGTTGGAAGAGGAGAATGTTCCTCTCTGTTCAGCACTTGTCAGACTGCATCTGGAATGGGTTGGTTTTGGGCTCTCCAGTACAAGACAGATACTGACACACTGGAGTGAGTCCAGCAGAGGCCGCCAAGATGGTCAGGGGACGGAGCACATGACATGTCAGGAGAGGTGGAGGGAACTGGGTTTGGTCAGCCTTAAGAAGATAAGGCTCAGGGGAGCCCTTATCGCTGTCTCCAACTACATAACGGAGGATGTTGGGCAGACAGAGCCAGGCTTTTCTTGGAAATGCACAGGGAAAGGAAGAAGGTGATGGCTACAAGTAGCAACAAGGGAAATAGTAATCAGGTATTAAGAAATATGTTTCAACATGAGGGCAGTCACAAGAACAAGTCATGCAATCTCACACGTTGGAAATCTTTAGAACTCAGCTGCAGCCCCCTAAAGTTGGCTGTGCTTCTAATGGGAGATTGGGCCAGACAACCTCCAGAGATCCCCTTTTAACTACATTATTCTCTGCTTCTGTGGATCTCTTGATAGTGTCACCCGACTTTGTACAGAAGAAGCATCAAAGTCTGGTTTCTTCAATACAGAAAGAACAAAACAGTGTGAGACAGATTCCTGGTTTCCTTCACTGGCACCCATTTCAGAAGCTTTCTTCAGAATCACCCACTCTGTCAGGCTTTGCACCTCCTCTTCCTGGATTTGAACTACAGCTTCTTTCTTGCCCATCCCACTCAGATGCACCAAACTGGCAATAAATACACAGAGTTACAGGCACACATCTGGTTTTGAGAGTCCAGGCTTTCCTCTTCATCTTCTATTTATGGACACCATACCTCTGGCCTGAGAAAGCTGCAAGACCTCTCTTTCTCCTGCGCTTTCCTCTTGCTGTTGGCCAACAGAGCAAACTGTGCAAGCAGTGGGAGGCAGTTCACCAAGGGACCTGCCCTATTTCTATGCTTTTGTGATCTCAGATCTCAGAACACATTTCCTATAGAGGCACCTATCAGTGCTGGGGATATAGGCTAGATCTTGAATTTCACTACCTAAAGCATCTCAATTTTGAACTAAATACCTCACTCCCATATTTGGTTCAGTCATTAGTCATCATCATGATTCAGAGCGGGGAGGGAGATCTTTTATTTCTGGACATGTTAATTTTCTGTTCATAGATCTTGCTCAGGTATGTTTGTACTGGCTTACAGTTCCAGATGCACACCTGCCAATTTATGCTGACAGAGGCAATACTAATGCACATGTGCTCTTCAGAATGGCACCTAACCCTTTCATCAAGGCTTTTTTTCTGTCCTGACTGTACAGCACATACGTGGTTGTCCACTGTCTCTTGAAAGCTTTGAAGTCCAGTGGATATCCTGCAAATCACGGAGAGACATAGTAACCCTATAAAAAAGTGGACAAAATGCATCTTAAGGTTCTGCACATCTCTCATTTAATCTGGGTGAAGCATTACTAGCTTGCTCAACAGTTTCAGTAAAGTCTCACAGGCAATGTAGTCCTCCTTCTTCTCCAGTGGGGCTTGAACGGAGGTTTTGCTAAGTGATGCATATTCAAACCCAGCTTTTTTCCTTGCTTCAACAACAGCCTAGCACAGTCCTCATTCAAGGATCACTGCCCTGATGCACTCAGCCGCTGGCTGAGCCAATAGAGTGCAAAAACACTGCTCAACTGTGTATTTTCATTGTGGTTGGACTGCCAGTGTTTCATAACATTCAACCTCACGTATTAGGGCTGCTCCAGTGAGTTTTAGACACACAGTTGGTACTAAAGTCAGAGCAACACTGCTTCCACCAGCTGTTACACGTGACAAAAGTCTCTATGAACACAAGAAACACTCCTTTTGCAGGGACGTGCTCCTCCTTTACTGCTACCAAGAGTCCCATGATGCACCAGCAGCACGACAGGGAAATGGCAGGAATTTAGACAGCAAAAGTAAGTAAGAAAGGGCTCTAACTGTGTGCCACATAGTGCAAACCAGAGTTCCTCCTGGGCATAAGACAACCCCTACAGAAGTACAACACACAATACCCTACTTATTAATATACCTATAATGTACCATACCCTATATTGTTGGTTTGTGTACCTTAAGTTCTTATAGACTATGCCACAGCACCACTCAAATTCAGCTATGCTGACTCAAATACCTGTTAAAACTGCAGAGACTCTGTCATTATAAATGAATGTCAGGGAATGTATTTATTGGCATTCTGCAGAGATTTTTACAGCAACAAATTGTAGCTTGCTTGTTCCAAAACATTCACTTAGCTTGGATATTTGCCTAAAATAATTATTATATTTGATCAAAGCAGGCATGAGAACACACTATACTTACAGAATGAATTATTACTAAGAAGATAATAGCATAACTAGTCTGGATGTCTTCTGATTACAGTTCTCTTGAGGTATATGGTTTATGAGTAAGTTGTTGGCAAGCAACAGGAAAAATAAAACGTAAAATGAAACTAGCACTGTAATAGCTTCATAACTTGAGGTGGGGGGGGGAGAAGAGAAAAACCCTCACTCCCCCCACTGGAAGGATAGAACTCCTTATACTGAGGAATTTATTGTTAGATGTTAGCAGGAAACTTCGATCCCTGACATGATGGCACTGGGAAAGACACTGTTTATAGACTCTTCTCCAGTTTCCACATTTTCCAGAATTTCAAAGGTAGACTTCTCCTAAAAGAATAAGCTGGTTTCTTAAAACAAAACCCTGGATTGTGAACTGTCCATAATGCTTTTTTCCATTTTCCCAAAGGGAAGCTATATTTCATCAAGGAAAACACCCAGCAGCTGGTACTAAAATAAATATTTGCTGCTGAGTGCTCAGTGCTTTGGAAAAAATTTATAAATCAGGGCCCAAGTAATGTCTCAATTGCACTAAAAGATATCTGGCGTGATGCCAGAGGGATCGGTGGAGTCACTTCAGCTACCATCAGCGCTCCGAAGCTGCTCACTCAGGTGTCCAAATATGGACCCAGACCCTGAGCTTAGCGTTTCATTTCTTAAGAACTGAAGTGCACAAATTTTTGGTGTTTAAATGTGACTGTTACTATGCAAGACTCTGTTTCAGAAGTCTGGCACAATAAGTAGGTCTACTAGTTTATCCGTCCAGGACTAAAAGCTTTATTCCCAAAGAACGGGGAAAGCAAAATGATGACATTCTTCAAAATTTATGTTTAGCTGCTATTCTGTTCTTCATAAAGCCTAAATGGCATCTGGAAGCATTAGAGGACAAGCAACAGGAAACTGCTGTGCTTAGTAACAAAGGTAATAGCAACAGAAGAAAAAAATATTCCTTACCTGCAAAATAGCTGTCACAAAAGATAGCAAAACAGAACACAGCCCAATGCAGCCCAATAGCAAGTATCTGCTGCCTACAAACCATGGGTTCCAAGTTTGATGTGTATTGCTTTTGGTCTCACAGGTTTACCAAAACTATAAGCAGCAGCAAATGTGGTAGCGAGATGTTAGCAAGTGCCTCATTTTAGACGCAGCGTTTATTCACCAGTTGACCCCGTGACATAAAATTAAAGTAGATGTATGAGCTTTTTGTGGAAATGTGGCTGTTCCTATGTTCCAGCACAACACGACAACTTTAGGTCACAGCACAACTTCTATCACTTTCTAGCAGAAAACTCAAAATGGGATTTATTAAAAAAGAATTATTACCTACATACAGGTAAGAAGTATCTTGAAATCTTGGGTATTTCTACCTACTAGATTTTCTTTTTAAAAATGCCATTTTTCCCAAGAGGCTTTACAACCTTCACTATCCTCAGAGATGCCATATCCAAAGCCAACAAAAAAAATCAGGAAAATATTCTTTTACCTCTTTTTCATTGCCAGTTATCATTTCCCATGTCCCATAGTGGCCCTTCTCCTGCCGGAAGAACTGAATGGCTTCTAAGAACGCCTCAACTTCATATGTGGTCTGCTTGAGAAAATCTAAAGAAAACAAGAAGTAACACAAAGATTTACCTATAAATAACCTTTAAAAAATAACCATCCTTTTTTGATCCATTTTCCTGTTCCATGTACATCTAGTAGTAATATTTTTAAATCATTTACTAAACCTGAATGTCTGAAGACCTTGGGCTTTCATTAAGATTTAGAAGCGCAATGTTAAACTATCACAGTACAACTGTCATAAGCCACCCCATCTAAGTTGATAAGTTAAACCAACACCAGCAAATGTTAATATGGAGCACATGATAAGGTAAGAGTTTTACGGCAGCAAGCCTCATCTGTGGTAGACTTTGACAAAGCAGACATTAACATATGAAAGCTCATCCCTTGCCTTTATACCTGTGAGCAATATCAGATGGTACATGGGAAGACTTCGACAGCACGCACCACGGCCAAGAGTTGTGAGCTTCTGCTTCTTTAATTCAAGATAAGAATTGAGAATTTAAGATAATGACAGTCAGCTGATTGTGGCATGTTGTACGCCCTTGATAAATTGCTAAACCCTGAGTTAATGTTCCTCAATACTTTATTTCCTTTATTTTATTAAGGAATTGATGATCGAGATGATTTTTCATGGACGTACAATAAAACAGGCCCGGACAAAGTAAGCACTGGGCTTACACCAGTTAAGCACAAAACCTTCGGACAAAATCTGCTGCTTTCCCTAAATATTTCAGGAATGTTTAACCACAGCTCTGGAGTATCTGGTTGTTGTCCACAGCTACCGCTGCTAGATGGTAGCTCTTCCCAAGAATAACGTGGTAGCCTGGGGACACTCTTGTACAAATGAGACCACAGCACGGAAAAACCTGAGAAGTGGCTGAGCTAGTTTGCTCTCAGAAACTATGGATAACCAGTCCAGCAACAAAAATGACATCTCAGGCAATTTGTTCTTTCCAAACTGCTGAAGGCTTTCAAGAGAGTTGCAGCCGATGCTTTCCTTCACATGAAAGCACACAAAAACATAGGCTAATTAAGACTGCAGCAGCAGTTACACAGCATAACTAGTTTGTCATGATTTGGGGAGAAACATTCCTCTGCCTCAAAATGTGGAAAAGCTCCCTGGAGCAATCAGGCTGCTTGACAAACCTGAGTAAGAGAAACCACCACTGAAATACTTCAGGAATTCAAGTGCTGTGTCTTTGATATGAAACAGTGCTTCAGGATTATTGTGAGGATTATTATCTTAAGGGAAAAACAAAGCCACAATGGTTTATTGTCCCCTCTTCAAGGTTATCTACTTGCAGCCTTGATCAGCTGAAGTCTTGTTGTGCACATGTTAGGAAGAAAGGAGGGAAGAAGAATGTTAATTCCCTCAAAGGTAAAAATGCTGCTTTAAAAGATACTGGTATGCATAAATAATTGTCATGTGAAGAGTCAGAGAGTAAGTTCTCAAGCCTTGCCTGTCAAGCAAGACACTTCTTTTGACTTGTTCATGAAAATTCTAAAGAGAGAAGCTTTATAGGAGGCTTGCATACATGCCAAGGGCAATGCAGGGATTATACAAATTATGGGAAACAGGAAGGATTAACACTACAGTAACGCCTGAAATTTTTCTTCCATGCACTTTACACAAAAATGAATGCTACAGAAACCTACAATTAATTTCATCAATGCTTCATCCTGGCTACTGCTTGGAAACAGCACTGTGTAGATTTTATCTACATGGCGGGCAATGAGGTTCAGATCTGCTAAGAGCCCAAATGTTAGAATTTGCCCTTTCAGAGTTTCCCCTGGGTGTAATAATTACTTCAGGAAGGTCTGTTATAAATACTGAGGTGCAGTAAACACTCTCTCAGTGCGACTCCATAGATACCATCCCTGGTTTTCAGATATTTAGAGGTCCAGAGAGATCACACAGTTTCTTCAAGCTCACACGATGATCAAACAAGAGAAAACCAGCCAGGTAAAATCCCAACTGTACCTTACACTGCTACCTCTGTGATTTATAGCATTTTTAATAGCAAGTCACAAATCAGGATGCTAAAATTTCAGCAGAAAGGTTGTAAGTCAGGCTGTTCACTGCCAAGAGAACATCCTCTGATGGCAGCTTTAATGAAAGAATGGAGAAAGTGGTGGAGCATTGTATCTGAAAGCTTCTGTCCTCCCAAAATCAAACTCTGAATAATTTGACGAGAAGAGGGCTGGGTTTGGCTGGAGGAAGGGAGAATTGCAGCTCCTGAAGCCCTCCGATCATGACTCACATGTTTTCCTTCTTCACAGCTGTGCTCCCTCCTACCCAAAAGGGACAACAGGCCATCCAAAGGGCTGGATCTTGGACCTGCTGAGATGATGATGCACCAGTGCTGACAACAGTCTCCCCACTAAGATCATTAAGTTTTAAACTCCATGCTCAATGGAGTATTTTCTCTCTGTTCTGACTGTCCTCAACCCTGCAGAGAAGTGGGAAGAAGGTGCTAAAAAATCAAGAGCGATTCATTTGAATAGTTCATGGGAAAAATATCAAGCTGTAAGTACCATAAAATCCCAATCACACATTCTTTCCTATGCCAGTAAACACAGGAGAAAAACACAATTATGGCAGTTTTACTACAAAACCAGCCTGAAGTAAAAAGGAAGCTTTATCCTTCAAGGCTACTACAATTGCTTAATTTAGGCAATTTCATTCTCACTTTCCATAGGAGGAAAAGATTGCATCACCAATAAGGCACTGAACAACTAGATCCATCCAGTGTTGGGCTGTGCAGAAGCTGTTGGCGAGGCATACAAGACAGAGGCACATTCATGGGATGCAGCTCAAGAAAAGGGAATTGTACCCAAGCTGAAAGGAGCTGCGGTGCACATCCTCCAAGATTTCAGCAGGGAAGAGCCAGGGCTTCTGTAAACCTCAGATCTATCGGTTTATGAAAAGGCTAGAGGACTACGGCAGGCTTGGCAGCCAGCTCCATTATGCCATAGCAAAGCAAGGAAAACAATGAATAAGCTGTTGCAGCAGCCCTGCTTGCGTGCAAGAGAGGGGATGGTGCGTGGGAGAAGGAAGCAGACGCTGCAGCTGCACACAGGGCAGGTGGTAAACCCCAGCAGTATCAGGAACAATTGTTCATCAGCAGAAAGGATGACGTGTGCTTCACTCTCCTGAACACCCTCTCAGGGGCTCCCCCTTCAACAAATCTGGCCGGCACCTACCATGAGCAATGCATCTGCCCCCACTGTTTGTAGAAAGTGGAGCATGCTAGGGGACCTTGATGCAGTGGTGGTTGTAGGTCATCTTTATCCAACTCCCATACAAAGCCATAAAGTTTACTGAATGTCCTCCAGCAAAAGGCTGGCTAGGCTTTACAGGTACCCAGACTGATGCTACGTGCTTAATCCAGGCTGGTCTGCACTGGGAAAATTACCCAAGAAGTTTTGCTAGCTGCTAATGAATATAACATCAGCTTATTTGTGGAAAGCAAAACAAAATCCTGTTCATTCCATTTAATTTTAAAATAAGAAAACTCACCTAGAGACGCTATCTTTACATATCCAAGCATGGAGCCTAATTTTAATAATGGATATTACTAACCATAGATTCCTTTTATAAACATAACAGAATAATTGCTATAAAGCCCCTTGTTAAAAGATGGAAGGACACCTGGGAACACCATGAGTTTATAAATCTCCCCAAATCTGCACATCTCTGAGGCACAGCTGAGTTTGTTCAGCACTGCAGAGAGATGTCTGTAGGAACGAGCTTCCTTGCAGGCTGTAAACAGTTTAAATCCCTCTTAAAAAAAAAAAAAATCTCTAACCTTAACTCATCAAAATGATACACAGAGGATCAGGCTACTTGACGCCCACTAAGAGTGCACTTGCACCTGGTGCAGAAGTGTTAACTTACAGGGATCCCTTCCTAATTTCAGCTGTATCTGATGTTTTGGCTGCTTTGGGACTTGCAATCTCCTAACGAGGTGCTCCAGGCTATGAGCTGCGGCTCCTCTGTCACTTGGCAGATGAATGTCTGGTTGTACAGGCGAGTAATGAAATCTTCGGTCCCAAGTTCCTACTGCTCTGCCATCCACTGCAGGACAGCTGCACCTTTGTTTGAAGATGGATGTGTCACTGGCACGTTGTTTAAAAGCCCCTTGGGAAAGGCTATCTGAACAATTTTTCTGGCTCACTAACACGTCTTGTGCGTGTGTAAAGACAGCAGCAGAAATTAATTGCCCTGGTGAATTCAGTCTCATCCATAGCCATAGATCAACCGGTCTTGCATCAGTCAAAACACCAAAGACATCTACGCAAACACTTCTACAAATAGGCCTTGTTACCAAAGAGGATGAGTGCTGCAGACCTCGCTGCCTCTAGCTAAAATTGTGGATTTTCAGCAAATCCAGGTAATATGAAATCCGTATTCTAACATTCCAGTTCAAATTGTGTATCTGTATGGACTGCAGACTGCTGCACTGGGTGTCTTGCTGTGCTTTGTATCAGAAAGCTGAAAAACAGCTGGTGCTTCATCACTTAAATGATGACTTTTCTTAATCACGATCAAAGGAAGACACATCTTTAACATTACATATTCTAACCTGCCACGCTAGCTGTTAAAAAGAATTTCAATATCCAGTTTAAACTGTGTGCCCGTCTAAACAATATTTGTCATTAATGAAGCTACTCAAACTCTTGCAGCATGAGGCTAAATTGGTCATCAAACAACAAGAATGCCAGTAGGTGTTTGAAGACAGACGGTGTATCGTTTATCCCCTTAACAAATGCAATGGTGACAAGTCGACTCGTCATGTAAGTATCAGCACAGCTCATTTCTGTACCGCTCGTGCAACCACATGGAAAAGTCTGTGTTTGGGAAGAGCGGGGAAACATTTCTTCAGCTCCCGGTGGGACTTCAGTTGGATGCAATAACCAGACAGCGAGAATTTTCCACCTCCCAGAACTGATGGGGTGGTTTGCTCTACTGAGACACCAGTGGTTCAGAGTTCCCTTCTGCATCTTGGCTAATTCTGCAAACTGGGACTTGCTGATTTTTGGACGCAGCAGCAGCATGACCACGTTAAACTGTTTGGAGAGCCAAGGAACTGCAGTCAGGATGTTTTATGATGTGTAAAAACTGACTATGTCATTCTTCAAAACAAACTGAGTGCCCCTATTGCAATCTAGCAAATGCCCTTCTCCCACAAGGGGTTTTCTTACAATAAATTTATTATTTTTATTGTTAATAATAGTGAAGCGGTATATTGACTGTGGGCAAAGTGCTTTAGCAAAGTGAGCTAAACCACTGAGAGTAATCCAAGCTTTTTGGCTGACATTTCAGAAAATGCTGAGGCCCAAAGACATAGATGAACTAGTGTTAAAACAGAATCTAGAAATCTGAGCTCACAGAGCATGGGTTTTAATTAAAGAAATGCTGATTCTGACATAACTCCGATCATCTGACTACCAAAACTCGGAAATAATCCACTCCGGCTTCATCTGTTTCCTGCAGCACTCACATTGAATCATAGAATCGCTTTGGTTGGAAAAGACCTTTAAGATCATCAAGTCCAACCGTTAACCTAACCCTGCCATCCCACCTCTAAACCATGTCCCTAAGCACCTCATCTTTCCTTCTTTTAAATACCTCCAGGGATAGGGACTTGATCACCTCCCTGGGCAGCCCATTCCAGAGCCTGGCAACCCTGTCTGTGAAGAAGTTTTTCCTAATGTCTAGCCTAAACCTGCCGTGGTACAACTTCAAACCATTCCCCCTCATCCTATCGTCCATTACCAGGGAGAAGAGGCCGACCCCCACCTCGCTACACCCTCCTTTCAGGCAGTTGTAGAGGGTGATAAGGTCTCCCCTCAGCCTCGTCTTCTCCAGACTATACCTATACAGTCCTGAGCTGGAGAGCTGCCTACAGTTTGGTGAAAGATTCTGCATTCAGTGAATATTACTTTCCATATGGTCCCTGAATTCTTCCTGCAGGTAATTACAATTGATATTAAAGCAAACTGGCATCCAGCAATGGCTGTATTTATAAGAGGTGATCATGTAAAGGCCCATAGGTAGGAAGGTAGCCTTGCCTGGCTCTTGCTTTGGTCAAATGTCTCTTCCCAACACAAGTCACTAACATCCTGATAAACTTTTTAGTTCCCTCCTACAAGACAGCAGGGCCCATGCATACCTCCTCAAATCTTCAAAAAACACAGGCTGACTTTGGTTAAAGAGTGGGGGAGGCAGGAAGACTGTCACTGGAAGGAAATGAAGATGATGGAGGAGTCAAGTTTGGTGGCCTTTCACTGATGGGGAGTATGTTTGTCATTTACTTTAATTTTGGAATATGATAAATTAGTAGAAGCCACATTTAATTTTATGTGATCTCACAATAATGCTTCCTTTGGCAGTCCCAAAACATCTATTTTGTAGCTCTTTTTTGCTGATCACCTTATATAGCATTTTCCTGGGACAAGAAAAATCTGTACAGGTGTCTGCAAAGGGCCTTCCTTCTTGTGATGCTACAAATAGATAGTAGGAGGTGGATAAAACTGAAAAATATTTGGAATTTCACATGTCTTGTCTTTGGTTTTAGCAGTCTCAAAAGACGGTGCTTCCACGACTTACTACTTACGTTGGACACTGCTCCCCTCAGTGGAATAGATTTCATGCTAAGAAATGCAAATTACGTTTTTCCAAACTTTCTTATCCTTACAAATGATCCCCCCTCTCACCTTGGTATATGTTTCTTTCAAATATATTTAGATTGATGTTTCTCCTCTGCTTTCCATTAAGCATGCTCTTTAAAAAAAAAAAAAATTAAATTTAGCTCTTTTAAAACAAAAGCTGGTAAAAAAGAAAATACACAACCCCAAACCAGAGGGAAGCTGCTGAAAGAAAAGGCTGCTATTTTCAAGAAGTGTGGTGTCTTAACCACCTAAATACACAGGACATTTCCATCTCTTGTACTTCAAAGAAAGCCATTGCACACTGCTAGCCACTGAAGGATTTGGGGTGAAGGCAACTGGAGAACATCGGGGAATAAGAGATGTTCCTGCAGTTAAGGAATCATTCTGCCAACATCCCAACACCACAGTTAGGGGATGCCCATCAAACAAAAATAAATGAGCATGACGAAGAATGATTTCCCTTTCTAAGAGTGATTTTTGTAGCACAGGTTTCCTGCAATAGCATTTTTTTCTAGCATTTCTGGTAATACCTGCCTGGGATTTATTTGCTGTGGGTAGGGATGCAGTGACTATTGTCTGTTGCTCATTTAGTTTCTGTTAAACAGTGAGCAACTTTCTACTGTGAGATGTATGAGTAATACCATCTCATGGAGGACAATGGACAGGACACAGAGCATGGCTCAGAGAGAGCAAGACCATCCGATCATCACACTGTCAGAAGGCAAAAACCAACCACCTGAGTTCCCAGCACATTTTAGGAGCTGTTGTTTTTAAGATGCTACAGAAAATTGGTAAGAAAGGCCATGGCCATCAACTCCAAAAAATGAGGTTCTGAAAATTTCTGTCTCCAAAAAATAAGTAAATTGTCCCAACCCAAAGGGGACAGCAGGTAAGAAAAGGAGAGTGAATCCATCTGCTTGAACCTGATGGGAGAGCCCAGGAACTGGACCTCAGAAAAAGATAGTTTGCCCAGGGCTAGTAACACAGCTACAGCACCTCTAGAAATGATCCTCTGAAAACAAGAACACACCATTTACTTTTACAAAATGGAGTCCTGTCATATTATTATCCAAATAGAGAACGAAGTGAAGCCACAACCTCACAGCTCTGATGTTCTCCCGAGAGCAATGTACTATCATATTATTCATAGATCATGTGGTATAGAGCTGCTAACCACTAACAGAAGCTCGATGAGGTCATTTCCAAACAGGATACAACCCTGCAATAATACACTGTATTTATAGCAAATCAAGTTTTGCAGTGCAAGTTCCCTCAGATACCATCAAACCAACATTCAGTGGGTTTAACTATTTGTTTTGCAGCAGGCAATGCCTGTATTAAAACTGTCCAAAGCAGCATGGGACAGATTACAAGGCACCTCCCTCTTCTGGGACCAGCAGCTTCATGTTTCATAGTCTAAAACATGAGTGCACCATACACAAAGAATCACAACATCATTTCTCTCTGACAATTTCCAAGTGCTTTCCAAACCAGCTACCATACTCCTGGTGCAGGTGGGAATTTTTCTGCTGCTGAACTTTGAAGCTGGAGCCCGAATACAACCTTGTAACAGCACAAATGAGTATCTTCACAGCTCCTAAAATAGGCTCAGGTGGTGGGCACAAGGCAGTGGCTCTTCTGCACCACCCCACGCTTGGTAATACGTAAGAAAAGGAGAATCAGCCCAAGGCGTGGAGGTGAGAGGCAAGAAGAACGTAATCGCAATGAGGATTTTAGCACATTAACGGTCTTGTTTCAGAATGAATATACCTCCTACAGACTGAAAATCCTAACTACGGTATGGGCAAGTACACTTTACTTGAAAAGCAAAAGCCACACTGAATGAAGGAAAAGATGTTGCATAACAAACACGTCCCAGAAAGAGGAAAAACAGTCTTATTTTAAGCAAAATATTCTCAGTTATAGAAAAAAAATATTTCCTAAAACATTTCATGGGTTTTGTAGTACCCCACAAGCCTCATCGAAGATATTTATAGCAAAAGGGTTTTGAATGTTATGACAGCATTAACATTTCTATGGAAGTTTGCACAACGGATTTGAAAAGTCCAGTTGGACCTCAGATATCTAGCTGGTGAAAGACCAGCCATGGTCTCAGCCACTCATGTAGATCACAGGAGATCTGATCTTATTAACCATAAAGTGATTTAATTAATCAAAGTGCAGCAGCCTGCTGTGAGAGAAGCCAAGACACAAGTCCCAGGCTTGAGTTAAACAGGCGATGGGTGAATACTCTGTCTTCATTCATACCTTTTCCCACCCCAAAATTATCAGGCAAACCTTCAGAAAGGTCTTACTTTCATACCAGAAGGACATTTTTATTTAACATCAAAAAAAGCAATTTCCTCCTCAGTTCTACTTTAATTGGTCTTTCCGCACATAATCTGAAAAAGGCAACAAGAAAATCCTTTTCTTCAGCTGCCCTCTCTGTAGAAGAAATGCCAACCTGTTTGCAAAATGAAGACTAAAAAAATCTTTCCAAAGTCCTATTTGGACCCTTGACAGCTGCTTTGCTCCGTACATGGAGATACACATCCTTCAGCTTAAGTATTTGATGTCATCTTCTCAACCTTTATCAATGCTTCAGTAATTATTTTGAATTATAGTCCAAGAGTTGGTAAGCCCTACATGTACTATATACATGTAACATAGGGAAGCTAGAAATAATTATGAGAAAAACACCTGACAGCTAAACTTAGAGTTGAAAAAGGAAATGTGGACATAGCTAATAGCAACCCTAAAAGCCACAGATGGAGAAAAAAGATCTGAAGCCGTCCTAGTTGTCCTGACATAGCCAAGCTGTGACAGAATGACCTGCATGAGCTTAAAAGTATATTTTTTATTTCTCTCTTGCCTAATGTATTTCTTTGTTGTACTTTAATGTATTTATTTCTCTCAATATTTTTTTTTATTTATGGTGAAATTAGAAATGAGAGGATATGGTTTTGAAAGTCCCTTAGCTTCCTGTGTCATTAGCCTGATTATCAAGATAAGGATGTGAAATCAAACCAGATGAAAGAAAATAAAATCATGAAGTGAAACTCTGCATCTCCCAGAATTAGCTAGTTATATTTTCCTTCTTGTCACCCGGACTTCCCTCTACCCCAGCATCAAGTGGTCGGGCTTCTTCACTTTTAACAACAAATACCAAGTGAAATGCAATAGCTGGTAACCTCACATAGGAAATGAGAAGATCTCCTAAAATAACAAAAAATGAAATAAGCGTTCAGAAGAAACTTCAGTCCAATTTTCAGGGCATACAAATGTACAGGATTAAAAAATGGAGAATGGGAAATATTAGAGCACTGTGAATATTTTGAGCATTTCCCTCATTATTGCCAATTGGGGACAGACAGCACTTCCCCATTGGGGGGTTAGGTGGCCATTTCAAGCAGCAAATTTCCCCCAAAATTTGAGGTGTGCAATTCTCACCATCTCACTAAGAAAATGGGGATGGAGAGGGAACCACAGTAAGTCCAAGCTGTGGACAAAAGTGGAGGGATCATGGAGATAAAGGCAAACCAATGAATGCTACACAACGAATGCATGCTACAGCCCACATCTAAACTGGGAGTAGCAGTTTGGGAAATTAAGGGAAAAAATGAAGCCATTTCCTTCCACACTCCACTTCAACTCAAACAAAGCTTCTATAGAAACCTGAGAAGTTTTTAAGGCTAAGTATTACATAAAATCCTACACTGATGAAGGGTCTGACCTCCACAGATGCTGAGAAGAACAGGCTCTCTGGAAGTAACAGTGAATGGTCAGCAGCTCCTCCCTGTCAACCTAAGAAAAATTCAGTTAAGGCAAAACTTAGGGAGGGAAAGTTAAAAATAATATTACGGACAGAAAATTCTCCTTCTTGATGCCCCTTCTGTCAGGAAATTGATATGAAAGTGGTATTGGCATGTATATTTTTTGTCACGTGCTGTTATTCTCCTGAATTAATTACGAATCATCAAAACTGAAACAAATATGGTAATACATTTTATATAATGATGTAATGTAGGATCTTTAGATAGAAAAAATTCAGATGTGGAACAATACTTATTATTTACTAAAGCCAACAAGGCCACATTTAGAAATGCATACCAGCTAAGATCAGATGAGAAAGCAGGAGTTCTCCGGTAACCCTTGAAACTGCATCTTTTACAAGAGCTATCTCTTGTCTTGACACATTTGTCATTTGAAACATTTATTTTTCAGTTTTACTAAAACAATGAAGGCTATATAGTCACCCTAGGAAAATACAGCAAATGTCTTACAGCATAAGGAACAGACTAGCAAAGCGAACGTTAAAAATTTAATTGTGTAGCCCTGTACCCAGAGAACTGTACATTCTTTTCTGTATGTGGAATTATCTTTATTAAGAGCCATCGCTAGGTCGTATTACTCTACACAACCATATTTTATTATTGACTCCTCTGTACCCGTTGGCTTGTTGTTCCTCTGCAAAAAACATTTTTTGGCTGACCTGTTCTATATTTAGAGCCCTCCCTCAACCTTATCTTTCTATATGCACATTTATGTCATTTAAGTAATTTAACTCACCCTTTCATTTATCATATTCATTGATCATAGCCAAAAAGCTTTGAAATCAGCAAATATGCCTGTTATAATGTTTTATACCCTATGCTGAGGTAAGAAATTAATTGTGGCATTTCAGAGCTGCACACAATACTCTTCAATTAAATCCACTGAGATCCTTAATTACAAAGCTGTTGGTAAAGAATGAACAGTTTGGAGGGAAGGAAGCTTTTTGATGGAGCTTTTGTAAAGTAGTTTTGACATAATGGCCAAGATTAGACAGTAGCACCTCTGTACTGAGTATGCAAATTTACAGGTTTTTTTTCTTTTTCCTGGGACCAAAGTTACACATTCATTAATTCTCAGAGGAGAAGGGTCACACACCGAATGGTGAAAAGCAATTTTGAAATATATTTGACTCAAACTCTGCCAGAAAAGGGAATCAAATGCAAGTATGACTTATGTTAGAGTTGCCAAGTCTGGTAGCCCAATAGCTGCAGCTCCCATTACATCCTTCCCCACCTACCCCCACTGACAGCAGGTCCAGACCTATGCTCGTCCCAGAATTAACTCCCAGACCCCCACATCTCTTCCATAGCTGGCTCAGACCTATAGTCCCTCCAGTACCAGTACCAGCCCTATGGTCTCTCTGGTCACTGGCTCCCACACCTCCTCTCCTACTTGCCAGATAATCCAGCTTGAAGTTTGCTAGTGAGTGAAGCCTACATACATGCACAGCTGGTGGAAGCTCATTAGGAAAGCACTCTGGTCTCACTAGATGATGGCCCCACACCTACGGGACCCTGTGCTCTGTGGTCCCTTCCCCCATTGCTGGCACTGGGACCCCTCACATCCATCTCTCCTGGTGCTGACACATTAAACCTGTGGAGTCCCCATGACCTCACGGCTCTTTCTCTACTTGCTGGACCCCAACACACATGAGAGAGCAACCTCACCCTGGAAAATAGTTAGAAGTGGAGTTTAGGAAGAAGACAGGACAGACTGTGGTGATCAAGCATGGGATTTGACTGGACAAGTGCACTGACCAGCCTCCTGTTCACACCCAGCTGACCCCATTTATCCCCTTTTTCCCTCTGCTATCTCATGCTTGTTCCTCTCCAATCCACTTTGATCTTTCCCTTTTCCCACCTTTGGTCCTTCCCCTAAACATCCCTTAGTAAATCTCGCATATTCCCACAGTTCCTGGAAAACAACCCATAATACGCTTTACACAGTTCCCAAACGTTCTTCCCCTCCATCCTGTAATGAGTCCCGTACCAGCTCAGGCAACGACAGCCCTGCAGACTGCGAGGTGTTCGGGGTGAGCCGCTGGTGGCCCACCTGGGAGGGTTTCACAGCGGGACTGTCAGCTGAGCCCCCTCCTCTGAGCACCGAGGCAGCCGCGTCGGGATCCCCCCTGTGCTCATCAGTTTGTTAGGGTTCATTGCTGCTCTTGGGCACTCTTGTTTTCATTAATTAGCCCTTAATCACATGACCTTGCAGTTTAAAACCCCAAAAGCATGTGATCTCCTCCCCAAATCCTGAGGCATCACAAAAGCCAGCTTACAAAGAGCAAAGCAGGAGCTGCCCAGACGAGTCACTGAACTGGGATGATTCCTGTATGCAGATTAATCAGTCAATCAACTTTCAGAGTCAGGGTAATTCACAGAATCTCAGTGTAGGCATCTGGTTGTGCTTGAATATTTATAAAGGCATGACTGGTTAGGTCCTGATTGGCTTAGGCTCATTTTAAAGGTTTTCAATATGCTTTACCTGAACTGTAGCCAACAAAGGTGTCAAACACCTACATATTCTATTGATAATGAAGGAAATCATTGTCATCTCGAACTGCAAACCCTTATCAATTAGTAGAAAGGAAGGACAAACACAATAGGAAAATTGGGGGGGGGGGGGGGGGGGGGGGTGATCACTAAATCCAAAGGCTTTTGTAATTATTCTCCTGACCATGGGTTCTGACCAGAAACACAGGCTGGACCGGTTATAACTAACAGAGGGACTCTGAAGAGAGGAAATAGCTGAATGCCAGGGCGGCTCCCATCGCAAGACCACATGCTAATTCACTCCAGTTTTCTGTTCAGCAAGAGACAGTATTTAATTCTGCTTCCTGGGAGAAAACAGACTTTAACTGAAAACTCCTCCAAGTTTTTGGCTAAAGCCCAGTGCAATGTATTCCTTTCCAGAAGTGGTGGATTATAGAAAAGACAGAAAGGCAACTTCTGATCAGACATTACATCTGTCTTTCTCCTGCCCTTGCCAAATCTGCCTTGGCAAAAGTTAACTCGGCGCTTTTTAGAAGAGGTGGGGCAAGTGCTGCCTTGGCCACTGCTCCTTATCCCACTTAAACTACATTCCATGATTGAAGGAATTTTCACATTTCTTCTCCCTTTTAAATTTTTTTTAATAAAAGAACACACAGCCAGTTTTTATATCCTGAGCCTTATTACCTGTAGTGTTGCTGCACGTGCTGATAACTTTGTGGGATTGTTCAGATACCTGTTTTTTGTAGGCAGAATTGTTTGCAAAGAAGGCTTTAAAAAGTATTATGAAGTAACAGCTTTCAGTCATGTGAGAATGAATATAAATCAACATGAAGTCCTTGAAAAAAAAAAAACCCGAATAAGTTCACTCCAAGGGCAGAGTTAAGGTTACTGGCACGCTCATCAGTGATCATTTTTCCGCCTGCAGCACCTAGGTTCCTAGGAGATGGTGTAACTCCAAGAAATCCAGAAAATATGGGCTCCTATTTCCCTAGCTGTAAAAACCTCTTCATTTTTACCAGTGTAACAGTAGGTCTTAATCCAGACTGTCTTTATCTACCAATCAGTCTGTTGAGCAGAAATAATGTGACAGAAAGGATAGGCCTTGATGAAGGCACTCTGGTGTCACTAAGCATCTTCTGTCAGATAAAAACTTGACCACAGAAAAAACTGAGAGGGATAAGTCCTGGAACAGATGCATAAATGAGCAATAGCTGAGCCATATGAAATATAATAAAACACAGACTCGCAGGCACTGGAGATGGAAAAGACCTATTAGGTCATCTACTCCCAGCTTCTGCCAATGCAGAATTGGCCCCTAGAGTGATGTGCTGAACTTTAAGGAAAAAAAAGGCTGCCAAAACCTTTGTCAAGCCTGTTACACTTGCTCCAGAAGAGAGAAATGAAAAACCCCAAACCTAACGAACAGGCTTCAAGTCATGGAGGACTGCGCCAGGAAAACTTGATTGTATCCCCATCTCTTTACCAAACCTCAGTGAGGAGCAAAGGGGTGGCTTTCCAAAGTCTGGAGCGCTTTCATACTGTATGACAGCCACAGCAAAAACCAGGCTAATCAGAACCGAAAATCAGAGGCAAGCTTTGTCCTCAGGCACACTATGGGAATTCAGGTTCCTCTGGCAGCTATATAGGGAATATTTACTGAGACTTAAGCTATTTGGAAATGCCAAGTGAAGGCATGTTCCTTCTAGACTGATGCCTCCAACTATGTTAATCTAGCCATGAAATAGTCTTTATAATCCCTGTGACTGGGTATTTATGTTTTAGCCCTCAGCCTCTCCACACCTACAGAGATTTGCATCAGAGCTGCCTCCTCTGGTTTGTACGCGGCTGTCAGAGCTGGAAGGGCATGCTGCATCTCACCACCTTCAGCATGAGCCAGGAAACAAGCTGGAAAAGGGGGACCACCGAGTGTCAGGGGAGCGTTCACCACCTGGCTAGCATCGTGACCGAGAAGCCTGCATGTCCTGCGAAGAAGGCACCTGCCACCAAGCACCACCGAGCACCATGCAAGTAACTGTGCATCTTAGGGAACTGCCTAGAAATAGAATAATGTGTGTTTTCATCATGGGAATGGAGTCCTAAAAGAGACCAGGAATGCAATGCCTTTGGCAGAGGGGACAAGGGAAAAGAGTTGAGAAGGATCCAGGGAGGAAAGTGTGAGACAGCTGTCTGAGGATATGGGGTGAAGCTGGTGGCCAGGAGACAGATGGCTTTGTATCATGATACTGGATTTAGGTGAGCTGACAAAGAGGGGAACGCCACTTTCAAAGCCATTCCCATGTTTTCTACCCAAGCTTACGACACTGCAGCTCAAATCCAACCTAACTGCTCCCAGCAAAGCAAGAAGGGGTACGTTAATGCATTCTTCAAGGCACTGAAAGCCAAGCATCTTTCATAAGTGACCTGCATTTTTCTACAGCTTTTTTACTACAATAGCTATTTAAATCTTCACCGGGGTGAATGACATACAGGAAAAGGCCCTTTCTGCACTCACCGTGGTTTGAGTGTCTCACGCAGTCCCCCAGCATGGCGCTGAACTGCCGCTGAGCTTCGGGCTCCGCGAAGCAATAGTAGCTGTGTCGGACGAAGGGCTGCCACAGGTAAACCGGGAACTCCTTCGGCAGCTGAACGAAGGCTTGAGCGACCTCCTTCTCACTCGACCCTACACAAAACACACACCTCTATTTGAAATCTGCAGATTTCTCAGGGGGCTGGGGGGGGTGGGAGGGTGGTTCTTTTCCTCTGCTCTGAGAGACCTTTGCTAGTAGGGAAGAATGAGACATGAAAAAATCAAGTCTCCTTCTTAATCCAAGCAATTGAGCATGGAGGGCAGAGGGACGCAGCTGGGATGGGCAAACTCAGCAGGCACCAACCACTTCTCTATGTTATACCATAGCAACTTGATGCCTTCTTGTTTTTTACTCAAGGTGGCCAGAAAATACACATTTTTTTGTAAAATTTCAAAGAAACTATTTCATTGGATTGTAGCTGCTAGGGAAAAGGTTTTCATGGCAAATAAGTAAGTCAGTGGGGCAGCTCTGGTCTCTCCCACAAAGATACCATAAAGGAGCATATGGTCTTCCATACAGAAATGGAACCATGTAGAAACAGCAGCCATTTCCCTGCCTCCAGGGTTTCCAAACACAACTGCAAGATGGCCTTATGAACTGTCACTTCAAGCCCTTGAAGGTGAAGCAAAGAAAGCACTAAGTATCTCCAGTTTCCACCTACCCTGAGTCACTGTGCACAGGGGATGCTGTACAACACCATTTACGGATGACCAAACTCAATCTTGTCCCAGTGCCATGCATCAAGAGCCCAGCCACAACAGGTTCATCTCAGAGGGTCTTCAGCATCTCACAGAAGGTGAGGAGGGCGGGAAAAGACTAACTGAGCCACTCTTTGTGAAGGGAGAGCCATGGCAAGCCTGCAAGCAGCCCTGGGCGGCTCTACATTGCTCAACCCCAGCTCCTGTGGAGCTGTGGTGACACATGGAGGACACGTCCAGGCAGCGCTGCCCCATGCTACCCTCTGACCACCCTACACCTTGGGAAAGGAGTCTAAGGGGGACACCTCCCAACAGTCATAACTTTAAGTGGTATGAGACAGGACTTGTCTACATGTTGCCCTCATCCATTTCCTTATGTGGCATCCCATTTTCCAAATCTGACTGCAACACGAGATCTGCTCCCTTAAAGCCCAGATTTTCTCCATCTTCATGGAGTGGGGTGGGGGCAGGCAGGACCACAGCAGTTCCTGTCCCAGAAACAACAAATTCAGCAGCAGCAGCAGCAACCTTCCTGCCTTCTCTGTGGGACTTATTATCAACTGTGAGTCAACACAGGCAGCTGGCATCTAAAAATGGAAACAAATAAACCAGGAATATTAACAAAGCCCGGGAACAATGGTGGTGTGGTTCCTCCCTGCTTCTGCACAGCTTCCAGCAGCTTTGTGCTGGGATGCTGGAAAAAAAAGGGAACCAGCATTTCTCTGAACGTTAGCTTATAGTGCCTTCTGTCTACGTCCACTCTGGAGCTGTGCTTTGACAGAAAAAGGGCTGTGAGCATCTTCTGTTGCCCTGTTTTAAAGTCTTGCCTGCCCAGAAGATGTCTGCATAAGGAACAGAGCCTGGAGTTTGGCAGTTCAGCTTCGAGCAGGGCTTACCAACAGGATCTGGAAAATGTTTATCAGACAGCAAATTGTAATCTTCTGCTGAAGTCAGTACTTTGCCTCCTGCAGGAAGAACATGATACTTAGGGCTGGCTCCTTTCTGGTAGGCCTGGAAAATTAAGAGAGAGGGAGTCAAAGAGCGATTTAAGGAGAGGGAAAACATAAAGTGCACAACTCATTTACAAAGCTAACACACAGGGCTATTCCCCAAAGGAATATGGGGACTGAATTTTGGATATATTCCCTGGAAACATCAAATCTAAAACATGGTTAAATGTAAAAAGCATATTTAAAAATAATTGCCTCAGTGCTTCCGAGCTGTGATGAAGAGTCAGGGACAGAAGGGAGGGGAAAAGGATGGGATTTTCTTCTAAGCCCTATTTGTTTGACTTGTCAGCCAGGACTAGTTTGACTATGGCAGCGGCCAAATGAAAAGCTTCACTGTAGTCAACTTGAAGCCACACAAAAATTGCTACATAAAACCCAACTGCAGAACCATGGGGACATATTACAAGGACATACAGATAAGAAGTATTTTATGATATGCAAAGAAAGGTTCAAAGCACTGTTAAAATGATTTGCTAATTCTTGCAAACGTGTATGGCCAGGGCAAGGTGCTTGGTTGTACCCTCAGCCACCCCTGTGGAGCTTCCAGCCATCTCCGCAAGGCTGGAGCTGCCTCACTGAGGACGTTTCATCTAGTATCGCCAAAAGAAAGGTGTCAGCAGCGGGCACTTCCCTTGATATCAGTTTCTTTGGGAGTGTAGAAGAACATAAGAGGAAGAGAAGCATTTACCTCTTTAGTCTCAAAGCAATCCACAGTGTAGTCGTTTTTGATAACAACGTATCTGTCCTTCCACTTCTTCAGATCCTCAGCAAAATGCAGCAGCTCTGCTTCATATAAGACAGTTCCAGCTTCCGCCGGGGGCTACAAAGAAAATTTTCTAGATTTGAAATTACTCTGGATTACTGATCACTTTGCAGCTTTTATTTCTACATTTCCATAGGACTTCTATGAGGGCTTTTGAGTCTTCAAATGCAATTTGGAGTCATAAACATCTCTCTGTTTTGGGCAGATACTACATACACAATCAAATTCTTGTAGCCTGAGATGAGGAGGCAGCAGAGGAGCTCTGTCTTCCAAAAATACTTTCAGATTTCTGCGACAGAGACGTTCTTATTTACCATTTGGTTGGCATGCTGACTGCAAGATGACTTGTAGTTCATTATCTCCCATTTCCCACTATGTAACAACAATGAAAACATTTCATTGATGCAGGAAAGAGTTTTATATTATTTCCCATTTCTTCGTAACACTTTTGCACCTGTGCTCTTGTAACTGATATGCATCTTTCTGAAAGACACGGCTCTTCTATTATCCCACCTTTTACATCCCACCTCATTGCTTTACCCTATTTATTTCAAGAGCATTGGAAACCCATAATTTCCAATACGTCTGAAAAATTTAGATTTGCATCTTGTTAATATTGAAGGCTGTTCTCTGCATTTTCCTCTAATAAAGAGACTTTTGTCTCTCCTCCTCTGATAAAAAACAGCTCTCCGTAGCTCACTTCACAGCGGGGGTTATTGCCATGTTCTTTATGGAACCCTGTAGCCATGGCTGAAAGGGTTAATTAAGTTTCCTACATAAATTTCTGCCCTGAATGTATGATCTCTGATCCAAGGTTCTTGCAAAACCTTGCAATCAGCAGGAAGCAACTATTTTTGTCCAAGTGTCCAACTCTACCTTGATGAAATGCATGCTTTGCATCTGTGTCATGGTTCTTCTCATGCTACAATGGGACAACCAAACACAACCAAAATAAAGATGAATTTTCAAAAATAAACTTTAAACCTGCACCCAACTGCAACTTTTCTACCTGAAACCTAACTGAACCAAATTTGACATCTGCACCTGCAAATCTATTGTGTACACTCGGGTTATATATAAGAAAGTATACAGATAAAATGTTCTAGATACACATTTATTATGTATTCAACTATCCAATACAAGAAGCTGCAAGAACACTTCTGTACTGTGCTTCTATATGTATAGAAACATTTAAATAACTTTAAAAATACCTTAAGCTTGATTTTTAAAAGCTTTGAGTATCTGTACTGCCTATTAACTTTACTTGAAGGCATTCAACACTGGGAAAAACAAGAAAACTGAGCCCCATCAGTAGCTGATACACTTCCATTATGACTACTAAATAGGTGATTTAAATAGTTAATGCAGTAATTATTTCATGCAGGAGAGCAGAGTTGTATGGCAGCTTCAGGATGTGAAAGGGCTTACGAGCCCTCCTACCTTGGTTTTCAGGAACCGGGACTGGGAATCCTGATGCCGCTCCAGCTCATCCTGCACATGCTTGCAGAAGGCCACTGCGTACTGGCGTCTGTAGTGCGGGCTGAAGTTTTTGATGATGGCCTCTGTTTTTCCTGAAGTAGAAATAGACATTTAATTGTATTTAATGTACATCGGCTCAGAAATTGTAATGCAGAACTGAAGTGGTTATCACCAGTGACCCAAAATATTGCCCAAGCATACCAAAGGCCACTTGCTGCACAGCAGATCAGGAAACCTCCGCGATGCATTTACCTGTTGTGATAACCAAGCATTGAGAGACTCTGTCCAGGTCTTAACAAAACAGAGAAAATGCTGGGGTTTGGACATTGTTTTTCCTTCTAAGAGTGGGCAAAACATACCCCAAATCCATTTCTCTAAGAAAAGAGGCCTCTCCCTAGGACATACTGACGCAGGGCCGTGTCAAGAGCTGATAAGGTTTTCAAAGAAACATATACACAAGTGATACTGGCTAGTGTTTAGCCAGTTTTATCACATAATCAGATTTTAAAGCTGACTCAAAGCTCCTACAAAGGATGTTTTCTAGGCTTGGGCACTGCAGTCTCCTCTTCTTTTTTTTAATGTAAACAGATAGTCATGCTGCCATAAACACCAGTCTTGGATTGTCTTGCTATGATCAAGATCTCATCAGTAGCAACAACAGCAATAAACACACTGACAGTCTCATTTCTGGGTATCTATCTTAAAGCAATTTACAAGTTATTAACTCATTAACCCTATCAAAGTAATAATAATGCTTTACAGACAGGGAAGCAAAGCTAAAAGTTAAAACCATGTGCATGGATGTGACTCAAAAAGTCTGCGGCAATGCAAAAACCAAAACCTGGACTATGATCTAGATAGATAGCATCCAGACCGTCCTACATACTGGAGAGACCCCTTTCTTCCATGTATTAAGGAGCCCCGTGAAAAGTTTTTTTTCTGAGCATAAAACAGAGAAACATAATTTCATACCTCAAGCAATTTTGATGCTTTCAAAATTTTATTTTGTTCTGCTTGGGAAAAAAAAAATCAGATTTTCTGTGTAAGACAAGACAAAAAAATGGTATTTCCCAAACTGTGATTTCTTGAAGCCTTTTATATATATGGGCTCCAAAGCCAGGACTGGTATTCAGCACTCCTGAAGGGCCAAACTAGCAAGAAGCACCCTGGAAGTCCTGGAAAAGCTGAACCACCTGCATTCTATGATGATGTTCCCCAATTGAAAAAATCCTCCCAGCTACCCACCAGCACAACCACCAAAAGGGATTCACTGGGACTCTTCACGATGTTTCTGTATTTTATACAACGGGCTGCAATGCAATGGGCAGAAGCTACGATGAAATCAGAGAGAGGTCTCGACAGATTTGCTGTTTCAAGCATATAAGCATAGTCTTTCTACAGTAACCATGCAAAACTTCCTGGATTACTACCGATTTTATTGCCATTTCTCACCAGAAAAGGGGGTTTAATTGACCGCACAGTTCCCAGAATGTTCATGCCTTTTTTCATCTTAAGCAGTTTTAAATAAAGAAAGAGAAAATTCATGGATCATCATGAGAGTAAGTGCATGGGATGCTCTGGTGTAGAAGATGCTATGGTCCAAGATTTGCCACTTCTGGCTACCTTATCTCCATTTAAGAAAAAACAAATATGTGTGGCTGAGACTGCCATGGGAAAAATGCCAGTTTTTTAAGGAGTTTGCAGAGATGGGCAATGGTAAAAGATTTTGTAAGGTGCTGATTTCAGGTCCAGCTCCTATCTGCTCCTAATGTGGGACATTACCCAGCTGTTAGAGGTAATTTCATCAATTCAGGTAATTGCAGTGTTTAATTATTCCATAACTTGCTGATAATTACATTTACATTGCTGCAGTTACGTGGATGTGCAGGCAAAAGAAAAAGCTATACATCAGCTTCTCTGCTTCTGCAATTTTTTTTTCAGTTTGATGCACAGAATTTGACACATCTCAGCTTTAGGGACAATATTGATGCGAACTTTCATTCCAGCTACTCCCATGTAACCAGCTCTCCTTAGGCATCAACGAGATTGTTGCCTTCAGTAAAACTGAAAGCCCCTTCTGCCCCACTCCTGCTTGTTCCCAATCCCATACCACCACCAGGTTACAAACCAGCTGCCCCTTCGAGCCCTGCCTACGTGCACGGAGGAGACGGCTCAGCTGACTGACGCATTTGCAGAGTCATTACACAGAGATGGAGGGATGTCAGGAGGTCAAGTTAAGTTTTCAGGTAAGTTTCTCACATATTTACTTGTGGGACAGCACCAGGTGACATCTAGACTCCAACCCCCCAGTTTTAAAAGACCAGATTTTTTGCAACCTACTGATTATAGGATGTGCTTGCATATAATAGCAGGATACTGGAGCTGCTGAAGCAGAAAATCCCTGCCCATCTGACAGCCTTTTAAAAACTAGCCTGCTTTGGGCAAAGACATAAACTTATTCTCCAAATAAGGACAAAGCTTCCCAAAACCTTCTTCATAGCTTTTTTTTTTTTTTTTTTCTTCTGGTCCCAGCCAGCAGTAGGATGTTGTTGGCCCCGGCCCCAGTGGAGTTTCCTGCTCAGGCCACTGCCAGGGTTTTCCCCTATTTTCCACCACAGCTTTTTCTTTCCCAGCTTGCAGTGGCCTCTTAATCTGTTACAGAGGGCTCTGGGACACTGGACCTCACTTGACTACTGCCTGCATCCTGCACTAAAAATTTGTAGAGGAAGTGGGACAAAAAACAAAATTGTGGTGTTGGGAAAAAACCCCCCAACAATAGCAGGAAATACCTGTAACTTTGGCAAAGTCTTTCAATTATGGCTAAATCGTCTTAGGAGTGTGATTCTTCAGTGTCAACACCTCTTAAAACAGCTTAAAGTATGATGACCGAAAAGAAAGGAGCTATGCAATTTGTAATATATATATGCAAGAAATATGACATCAGTGTGATTTTTTTGTGCAGAATATATTTACAATCAACAAAAACATGAATTGAGGAGCAATGTTTCAGGCTGTTTATTCCAGTCTTTGTAATACTTGATGCAAAGGATCTCCACGTTACAAATACTACCCTCTCTTAAAATTAGGGAAAAAAAAAAGTTTTTGTAAGAGGTTGTGAGTGGCACTACACGACAACCTGGCCTTACACCGCTCGGTGCGACAGGAATTGCAACACTACTTGTGGGTGGGAAGAGAAGCAGACAGACCCTTGATCTGTTGTTCAGTGATGGATTTTTAAACTCTTTCAGTTCACAGAAGATAAAAATATGCTATCTGAAAACAAACATGATGAAAACAGTCATGAGTAATCCCATGAAGTGATACCATAGAGCAACAGGAGATAAAATACTCCAGGGCAGTTGAAAAATAAGTTGCCCTAATTCTTTTCCAAATTTAGTGTGGCTTGCTTAGTCAGAGCTGTTTATATGAAGCAGGGCCAACTTTCCCACTCAGTTGGTCTGGCAACGGCACAGCTCCAGCCCCTATAAGTGTGATCTGAAATCCAGCAGCTAGATTGATGTTTATCCTAGGAGAAGACAAAATGTGATCATCTCCAGTAGAAACCTGCATGCAACTAAAATTACCAACAGCGAAAGACAACAGCGATGGAGGTGGAAGGATTTCTGTCAAATTAAGGTGGCGAAGGTCTGCACACACAGATGTTGCCCCTTTTGTTAAGGGTTTAGATCCTGCTAAAGAACAAACTTTTCAAATGCTTCATGATGCATCTCCTCTTCTGCAGAACCACCCTTGTGCTTGGTCACAAAAGTTTAGCATCAAGTTATGATACATCTTTAAGACTAAAAACAAACGTCATTGCACTGAGAAGAAACACCTGCCAGTTGTCCCATTGGAAATCTGGAACCCCCCCTCAAACTTGTTTCTTCCTACTTGTCCACTGCTTTTGACCTTTTTAACTGTACACCACCCATGCTGGAGTTACAAGTATGCAACTCCATGTCATCAGACCCACAGTGGGTCCTCAAATACCTGACTTTTTATTTTGGGTTTCACTGCTTTTATTGAAATAAACTGACATCCAATGTTAAAAAGTAAGGGCAGGCTTCAGCAAGTTCTCCCACAAATTTCTGATGGTATAGCTGCTTTCAGCCTAGTGGGACAGCCATGCTCACCTGCCATGCTCCTCCACTCTCAACAATGTGTTGGCAATGTCCTGGTTTCAGCTGGGATAGAGTTAATTTTCTTCATAGTAGGTAGCATAGTGCTGTGTTTTGGATTTAGTACTACAAGAATGTTGATAACACACTGATGTTTTCAGTTGTTGCCAAGTAGTGCTGAGACTACTCAAGGACTTTTTGAGCTTCTCCTGCTTGGCCAGGTGCATAACAAGCTGGGAGGGAGCACAGCTAGGACAGCTAACCCAAACTGACCAAAGAGCTATTCCATACCATAGAACGTCATGCTCGGGGGGGTTAGTTGGTCGGTTGCGGGCAGAGTGATCACAGCTCGGGCAGAGTGATCGCTGCTCGGGACGGGCTGGTCATTGGTCAGCAGGTGGTGAGCAATTGCATTGTGCATCACTGTATATTCTCTTACCACTATTATTATTACTATTGTTCTTCTTCTCTCTTATTAAACTGTCTCTATCTCAACCCATGGGTCTTACTTTTTTTTTTTC
>NW_009259421.1:405355-405788 GCF_000687185.1 Egretta garzetta
TCTTATATCGCCCAGGCAATTGGGCCGCTGTGGAGAAAGGCATCCAGTACCTGAGGGAATTAGCTGTCCTGGAGGTGATTTATAGTGACCTGGACATTTTAGAGGGATGGTCCAGCCCTCTCTACCAAGTGACCCAGAAGAAGAACGATTTCAAATGGGGCCCTGAAGAATGACAAACCTTTGAACAAATTAAACGGGAGATAGCACATGCAGTAGCCCTTGGGCCTGTCTGGGCAGGGCAAGATGTAAGAAATGTGCTCTACACTGTGGCTGGGGAGAATGGCCCTACCTGGAGCCTCTGGCAGAAAGCACCAGGGGAGACTCAAGGCCGACCCCTAGGGTTTTGGAGTTGGGGATACAGAGGATCTGAGGCCCACTATACTCCAACAGAAAAAGAGATATTGGCAGCATATGAAGGGGTTCGAGCTGCTTC
>NW_009259421.1:407679-424256 GCF_000687185.1 Egretta garzetta
TAGCATAGTGCTGTGTTTTGGATTTAGTACTACAAGAATGTTGATAACACACTGATGTTTTTAGTTGTTGCCAAGTAGTGCTCAGACTACTCAAGGACTTTTTGAGCTTCTCCTGCTCGGCCAGGTGCATAACAAGCTGGGAGGGAGCACAGCTAGGACAGCTAACCCAAACTGACCAAAGAGCTATTCCATACCATAGAACGTCATGCTCGGGGGGGTTAGTTGGTCGGTTGCGGGCAGAGTGATCGCAGCTCGGGCAGAGTGATGGCAGCTCGGGGGGAGTGATGGCAGCTCGGGACGGGCTGGTCATCGGTCAGCGGGTGGTGAGCAATTGCATTGTGCATCACTGTATATTCTCTTACCACTATTATTATTACTATTGTTATTCTTCTCTCTTATTAAACTGTCTCTATCTCAACCCATGGGTCTTTTTTTTTTTTTTTCCCCCTAATTCTCTCCCCCATGCCATTGAGGGGGGTGGGGAATTAGCGAGCGGCTGCGTGGTGCTTAGTTGCCAGCCAGGTTAAACCACGACACCAAGTGACCTGCAGGGCAGGAAAATCCAGGAAAAGAGGTCAGAAAACAATAACTTCTCAGCTGGCATACAAGAGAGGCGTTGCTTACAATCACTGGTCTTCAGCCATTTGGAAGTTAAGAAGAGAAAGAGGTAACAACTCACTATAAAAAGCTTTTATTCCACTTAAATATTGGTGTTTAGTAGCAAGATGACCGTGACCCTTCCTATTCATAGCACAATTGCTTGCACTCAGCAGCTTTTGAATGTGGTTTTGAAAAAATACCACGATCATGATACGAGTATCTTTGGAGGTCTGGGGGATTTAGCTTCTTAAAGCTTTAAGCCCTTTGGAAAAGGGACATGAGCTGCAAAAAAAGCAGATGATTTGCTGTATCAAAGCAAACCCTAGACAAAACGAAACCCAAAAGGAACAATAAGCATTGCACGTGCTGAATGCCAGTACACCCAGCACTTCAAACAAGTGTGAAGTATTGAGACAGAACAGGAATGAACGACTTTGTCCTTGTATTTCTTCCATAAGGCCACAAGCAAAGCCATCAGAAGTAAATAGAAAAAGATCAGTTGATGACACCCACATAGTGCTTCACCAGCCAGGAGTGCAACTCGCAGCCAGGGACATGCTCTTATACTATACCTACTGCGTGCCCTAACATTACTCGGCAAGTTCAGTACGAAGCTTTAAAATCACTGCTATCCATCCACCCATCCATCTAGATATATAATCTTATTTTCATAGACCATCAGGTTAGCAGCAAAACGAGTTAACAAAATTATTTCAGTGTTCAGCTCATAGGTCAACTTTCATCCCAAGTCCAAGATAAATGCAACCTTTGATTGAGATAAATGTCTAAAATTGTAGATGGTCTACTTGAGCCATGTGTATCAGCAAAGCTGGATATGAGAATTGGCAGTTCTGAAACAGGTCGGATGCTCACCGTGGAGAGAGAGAAGCAGCAGAGGCTGCTTCTGCTGTAATATGGTGCATAAAAGCTGCTCTTCCTGAATTCACCTGATCATTCATTACCACTTATTAAATGCACCTGGTAACCAGAAAACCTTGAAATCCAATTCTCTTTGGCATATCCTCTCTAATAGTGCCCACCACTTTCCAGTGCTATAGGACACATAATAGTGCAGCAGAAATTTCCAGCAATTCCCTCTTTTCTACAGTTTTCTTTCTTGTGCAGTGCTTATGGTGCCACCCTGAAGCTGTTTAAATCCAAGTGCTTCCAGGCTTTATCCTACACGTACAGGGAGGCAATATAAAATACTCTCTTTGTTGTTGAAAGCATAGCTCAGTTTGATTCTTATTTATAGAAACAGTATTTTGATTATTCGTGAGTCATGACTTAATATCTGTTATGAAAAAAAGGCAAGACAGACACAAATCCCGTGTTCTGATTTGGCTGAATCACATCCCCACCGGTTTGTTTGCACTCACTGAGCCAAACCAAGAAGCTCTCTGAGGGAGGTGTCCCTCTTCCCCATGCAGACATGCTGAAAAGCATGGTTTGCACCTGATAAAATATTGATACCAATTATTTACTCTCAGCTTTGTTTTGTGTTAATGGTGGAGACTACTCTCATTAAAAACTTATAATGCTGTAACTGCACTGGGGTGCACACATGCCCAAATTATCCATCTGCAATGTGGACACTGAATTGCATTGGTAAAATTCCAGTTAGTCACCCAAAACTCAATCCATGGGAGAGAATAACACCCATCACACCTCAGATCATCCTTTTCCTACACATAAGCACTTCTTGGGCACTTAGCCCATCTCCTCTATAGGATGAGTGGAAAAGTCTATGCTGTCTCATGAAAAAATCAAATTTCTTAGCCAGTTTGCCAGCTGAGACTGTGGGTGTGGAATCTGTGCTCCACCAGAAGCTAAGCTTCTCTCTCAGGGCAAGCTAAACAAACACATTTCTAAGTTCATGTAAACTTGATCCACAGCAAAGGAGGAGCCAAAAATAACAGGCTCCATGCCAGCCTTGTAGATCTCCCTTTCTATAGTTTTGTTCAAGTACTTAGCTCTTCCTCAAGTGCTCTGCTAAACAAGGCTAAATTTTATACTGAGCTGCACAATTATCCCATATATTTCAATAGGTTTATATACTATAATGTTCTTCTCGAGCAACTTCATGAGCATCTCATATTTCAGAGGGAGTAGACAGACCTGAGTGAGACAAACCTCATATGCTATAACAAAAAGGCTTGTTTTCTTAAGAGTAGCTTCTGATTTAACTATGGATCCTGCTATTTTAAATTGGTTCTGAATATTGCCTTATTATTAAAAAATGCAGAGGAAACCACAGAGTACTAATCCTGCTTAAACACAGCCCGTCTCTTGGGTCAAACTCAGAGACTCATTCCTACAGCCAGGTCTCCTTTCCTCTTTCCCCTTCCCTCCCAGACCAGGATCAAGAAAATTCTTGGGAAATGCAGAGACAGGACTATCACACCTTCGATCTACAGTTAACCATCATTATCCTAACAGTTCATCTTCCAGGCCTGCGCAAGCATCTGCTATAGCCTGAAACTCTCTGGAGGATACCTCAATTGCGATCACGTTATTTCCATGGTGTGTCCTTCGCAAGACACACACAATTCCCACCAACTGCATGACATGTTGCCAGGGTGTTTTATTTGAGACCAGCTGCTGTTCAGATGGAAATGCCCAGATAAACGTATTTTAGTGTCAATCCACGACTGCAAAGCAACAGGCTGGGGTGCAACACGTCTTGTGCACACTTGAAATGGAAAAGCAGCAGAGACCCAGATGTCTGGAGATGTGACTTGTAGCTGTCTGTGCACAACGTATTTCACTGGGACAATGGATATAAACTTCATTGAGACTCTTCCACCATCGGGTACATGTACTCCTTTCAGCATGTGCACTTCACGGACACATTCCAGCCCTGGGACACCACTCCCTCCAGCTTCTTCATAACTTCTCCCATACATGTGTCATCTCTCGTGCTGGGGGAAATGGATGGACAACCTCTCCATCCAGACCTGTGTCCTGCACAAGCAGCTCCACCAGCATTGCAGAGAGGAGAGGCAGTAAACATCAGGAAACCATTGGCAGTGCTATTGGTCTCTTAAACACGAAGACCTGGGGCAGCAGATAGGGAAAACAACGGGGAGGATTTGGATTTTAACCTTAAAATGCCTGAATTGCAACCAGTGAGATCAGGCACTCCTGTATGAAACAGCGGGAGCCACCAGCCAGCAGCTCTGCAACACTCCTGTCACTGAATTGTTATTTAGAGGAAAAACAAGATTTTACAAATTGCCTTTGTACTTCTGTCAGATTAAAAAAAAATCCTAATAATCACAAATTACATAAAGGCCAAAACTTGTGGTTAATCAAGCAGAAACAAGCCCAATGCGAGCCAAGGGTTTGATTAACACTGTGTCAGATAAGCTTATCCTTAAGGCTGCTGAAATTTATCCTTTATTGGTAACAGAGTTAGAAGCAGCAACGCTCTGTCTAGAAACAATTACTCATGGTCAAATTCATCAAGAATAAGGTCTGACAATCCTTTATTTATAAGCTTATTTCACAGCACCAGACAAATCAAGGATTTAATAAAACAAATGAACTCAGTTTAGTTCCTGGGGGCCACAAGGACCTAAACTATGCTCTGTATTAAGTTAATTTGGTGAAGGCCAATGGTTTTCAAGTTTTGGATTTTTTTTCAACACCATGAGCCACAAGCTGAGCCACTTATGGGGAATGGACACCAAGCACATCTTGCACAGCTTGCTCCGAATCTGGATCTCAGCATCATGTTATACGTCACAGTAGGTCATACAAGAATGTTCTTGGGAACATTTAAACAGCTTTCAAAAAGCGTAAGGCAACGCTGCATCACCCTTTAAATCAGGATGATGTATTCCCTCTTCCCTCCCTTTTGGGTGACAGGCATTGCAGCCAGTTACTTCACTGCCTGACCATCCATAAGATAAAATAATGGAAAGCATTCTCACACTGGAAATACAGATAAGAGAAATAACCTTCTTCATGATACTAGTTGAAGGTTTTTCCGAATATATATATATTTATACAGACACACACACACCTGCACGAGATTAATCCTGTGTAATGCCTGGATTATGCTCATATAGATCCAGGAGATATTTTTATTCATTTTTTTTCTTAACTATTTTGCCAAAATTATGCCATACTAGACAGGACTATTACAAAACTACTCAAAGGTGTATATGATTGTTCTGGTTCCAGACAGACAGAGTTAATTTTCTTCCTAGTAGCTGGTATAGTGCTATATTTTGAATTTAGTACGAGAGGAATGTTGATCTGCTCTGGTGAGACCTCACCTGGAGTACTGCATCCAGCTCTGGAGCCCTCAAGAAGGACATGGAACTGTTGGAGCAGGTCCAGAGGAGGGCTACAAAAATGATCTGAGGGCTAGAGCACCTCTCTTATGAGGACAGGCTGAGGGAGTTGGGCTTGTTCAGCCTGGAGAAGAGAAGGCTGCGGGGAGACCCGATTGCGGCCTTTCAGTACTTAAAGGGGGCCTACTGGTCTAGTTAGCAGTGTCCCTGCTCACTGCAGGGGGGTTGGACTAGATGACCTCTAGGGGTCCCTTCCAACCCCAAACATTCTATGATTCTATGATAACACACTGATGTTTTAGTTGTTGCTAAGCAGTGCTTACACCAGTCAAGGTCTCAGCTCTGCCAGGTACACACGAACCTGGGAGGGGGCACAGCCAGGACAGCTGAACCAAACTGACCAAAGGGCTATTCCATACCATATGAGGTCCTGCTCGGTATGTAAGCTGGGGGAAGAAGAAGGAAGGCGGGGATGTTCGGAGCAATGGCGTTTGTCTTCCCAAGTAACCGTTACGCGTGATGGAGCCCTGCTTTCCTGGAGGTGGCTGAACACCTGCCTGCCGGTGGGAGATAGTGAATGAATTCCTTGCTTTGCTTGGATGCGTGGCTTTTGCTTTCCCTATTAAACTGTCTTTATCTCAACCCATGAGCTTCCTCAGTTTTACCCTTCCGAGTCTCTCCCCCACCGCACTGTGGTGCTTGGTTGCCGGCCGGTGTTAAACCACAACAATGACATTGTACATAGGTATAAGTATACACAAACATCTTTCCATGTGGGGCCTTATTTATGCTGAGGTTACCTTATGTTAGTCTTAAAGTTCTCTTTATTCCCTTTACCTTATAACTCTTTTTACTACCAGTCTAGTGTAAGACAACCCAGATGGACTTCTCAGAGTACCATGTTTTCCATGAAGGCATCACTTTTAAGCACTGTAGCAGAAGGCCATTATCGCATGGTAGTATTTTATACCGTTTCTTTTCAACAAACACACAAACCCACAAAATGGAGAAGGGTTACACGTTGGTAATGAGATCAGACTCAGGGTAGTGTCAAGCCCCCCTTCCTTGCAGTTTCTCTCACCGAATTGTAAAGTGTTTGATTATCTTTTGGCTCCCACATACACTGAAAATGAGTAAATGACATGAATTGCAAATGAAAATAATTCAGCTAGCCTATGTACAAAAAAAGGTTAAAACCAAGATTCATCTCTGAACTAAATTAAACGCAGGCCTCAAAGCACAAGCATTTATTTTATGTCTTTCCAACACTACCACCACATCTCCTAATTTTATGGCAGGGAATAATTTCAGCCTCAGAGCTCCTCCTTGCCATTTTGAACCCCAAAAGACCAACTGGGTAAATACAGAGACTTTAACCCAAACAACTAGCACCACTCAGATTTTCTGAAGCCCAAGGCCATACGCATGTCACCGGTATGCCGGTTGGGAGCATTTTCCAATTTCACCTCTTTTTCTTAGCTTGTGCAAACACCACTTTGCCTTCATCCTTAAGGGCATCAGCCATGGAAGGATGTTTGGAGGAGGACTGCAAGGAACATACACATTTCTCCCTGGGAAGGGTACACTAGAGAGCAGTCTTGGAGATGGTTGTCTTCACGTTTCCAGCTTATGAGCTTGCAAAAGCCATTTGCTCTTGCAATCTCTCAGGCAACCTCCTCTCATGGTCTTTTGACACGTTGCTTTCTTGGTAAATATGTGTTTAGAATTGGATCTCTGCTACAGAATCCCAGGGAGTTCTTTTTGGTCAAAATCACAGTGATACTGGTGCTGCGAACTTTATTAAGCAGAGGGGAAAAATAACAGACATGTATTTCACATAGCAAAGGAGACACTTATCCCTATGAGATGTAGCTGACAATGTAAGTCTTTATATGGACAAAGGACGACTCTGTGAAAAACAAGAATCAATTTTACTGCTCATCCTTGCTGTTTTTTAAAAAGGACAAACAAATAAAAAAAAATATAATTAAGCTTCTAACAAAATTTTATATTACAGGAAGAGGAATACGTACAATGCAGTTCACATCCCAAGGAATTTTTTTTACCCCACCTCCCACTTTACAAAAATGTTGTTGCATAGCACTGCACCGTAGGGTGCAATGTCATTATACCAGCAGATAGTCTACGTGCTTGCCCTAGTAAAGCCAGAATCGTTCACTGTGACTTTGAGTAATCGGTTTTGCACATGTATTAAACATACTGAAAAAATATTTCTAGCACATCATCCATCCATATGTACATGCAGCAGCTGCAGAACAGCAACCAGTGTGGACTAGTGGTTTTAAACTGGGAAAATAAATCAGTAGATGAATGTTGCTGAGTTCTGGCATTTCTAAATGGCTTTTCCTAACACATGGTTAATCTTTCTATGCATTAGTTAAGCCAAACTAGACAAATTCTCCTTGCTGATAGTCTGTTCTCACGTTCAGAAAAATAAGATAATATCCTTAAACACGTTTACTAAATCTTTAGAAATAATGGATTGAAAAATGATTGCATTCACGCTTTGCAATAAATACTTCCAAGCATTAAAGAGTCTACATTCATGCAACTAAAAGTCTAACCTTTTACAAACAAACCCTTCTCTACTTCTCTGTGGATGATAGTATCTCCCAGCCAGCAAAACCACACCGTTCACTGAAATTTTAATTCTGCAGAAGAGACAGGAGGAAGCATTGACACCTTCTCCTGTGGGGAAGGAGGTTACTTCCCACAGCTGCAAAAAAGCATCAATTAAGGTTAAGAGTCTAGGAAAAAAGTGTATAACACATGAATCTGCTCACCAAACCCCATGTAAAACAGCCCCTTTCTCTGTGAACATTACAGATGAGGAAGGGAAACTACAGCTCTGCAATACAGCAGATAAGCCTTAAAATTCAAGTCAGTTGAGGAACACAAAGAACACTGCTTATTACCATGGTACCAGAGCTTTAGCTGCCTGGATCAGGGGTTCTTCAAAGCTATGGAGATGTCTGGTTTGACATGAGGGGAGGAAGACACACTGATGACCTCAACCGAGTCTCCTCTTGCCCTTCAAAACAATCTTGGTCTGAATGAGTACATCTGTTTTTCTCACTTACACTTTACTCAAACTCTACTACAGCAGCTGCTACTGCCCAAAAGTCCCAGTTTGGGATATGATGCAGCCACCTTCTCTCTTCCAGCTGTGAAATGGGTGCAAAGGGAACAGAATTGGCTGCAATGGAGCAAAGGAGGTCTAATTACTCTTTGTCCCAGCAAGCTGTGGAAAAGTATTTATTTTCTTTTTTAGACTTCTATTTTTAGCTGTAATTCAGAGAAACACCAGAGCCCCACTGTGTGTTTGACTGCGACTCCCAGACAGGCGTGGCTACAGTGTCGCTTGCTGTGACAGGAAGATGCCACTCTGCAGGTGGCATCTCAAAGTCATCTTGTTTCCTCTGTGGAGCTGGTTTCACTAAAGCCCGCTATATATGGTGGAACCAAGCTCAGAGGGGTTACCGTCCAGCCACTTGACAGTCCGCCAAGTGTTGTACATTATTCTTCTTCCACCTGGACGAGTTTCAGTTCCTCAAGTGCTCATGAAAACATCATTGAGAAGACAATAGGGTTAGCACTGGTGTTTGTTTTTTCACATCTCTAAGACTTGCGGGGAAGAAGAACCAGTCAGCTATTGTCTCTCTGATTAAATGTGTGTTTGAGTCTCCTCAGCTGCTCAGTTCTTCCGCCTCAATGTTTCAATGCGCCTTCCTTTTTAAAAAAAAAAAAAAAAAAAAAAAGATAAGCTGCCTCATTTCCTCTCCATTTATCTTTCACGTTCAGAAGGGCTTGTGACAACACAACATGACTTGAAAGGAAAAAAAACAAATCAAAACCACCTTATTCCAGCACCGTGTTTGTACAGTAGGACCATGTGAGCTTCTGGGCTCAGAAAAGCAGCCGGGCAGGTTATTATTAAGAAGAGGAAATTTGTTCCCAAGAATTTATTTGGAAACGGTTTGGTGAGAGCTCTCCTGCTGGTTCGCAGTTACCCTGCATCCCTCAAGGTCTTCAGCACGACCTCCACGTATGGACACAAGTACTTGTCCATATGCCACGACTTATGGCAACACATAACCAAAACATGTTAGAGGTCTGGTTTTACAGCTATGGCAATCTTTGGTTGCAGTACCTCAATTAGTACACTTAACAGCCTGCTTTCAGTGCTCCTGCCTTTGTACAATCAATTATGGAGTTCTGGTTTTGTAAGTCTTCCGTCATGGGTCTCCATGAAGTTCTCCCCATTAATCCAGCCTGAGCTCCTGTCAACGTGGATGCTGATTCTTCCTCTCTTTTTGGAGAATAATATGGTCCTCTCTTTTGTTTGTCCATATCAAAACTTAAATTCTTCACCTTTCTGTGTTTTGTAAAATGTTTTATTTAGGGGACTAAGAAAAAACCAGCCCTAAGAATGCAACATCCAAGACCTGATAAGAATAAAAGAAAATAACTTTTGTGTGATAAGAGCTTTATCTGGCAAATTTATGTATATCAGATACATTTTCATTTTCTGAATGCAGAAGTAATCACTAGCAATGCTACTTTAAACATATTTAGCTCCTACCTACTCAATTGCACTTTAAGCACACTATCACAGTTCATTTCACCGGGGATGCAATCAGGCAGCAGTCTCATTTACAGACGCAGCTGGGGAGAAGGACGCTGAAGGCACCCCTCTGTGGCAGAACGGGTCACAAAATGTTTATGTTAGTGCAGGTCTCCATAAGAAAGAGCAGATTTTGGATAATACTAAACAACTATGATTATGTGGTGTTGCTTTGAAATTTCAAAATTATACAATGTATTTTTCTTTGTGTCTTTTCCCAAACTCCTCAGCTAAATGATTGCAGAAGATAAAGGAGAGCCTACGAGACGGTCTAGTTTTCGCTTTAGCCTCTGCAGGGCTGCTCTGCAAAAATTTGCCATGAGCCCACATAAACGTCCAATATCCACAAACTGCCTCTAACAGAGTAACGCTCATTTTGAATCTCATCCAAATCTAAATTCCTCCAAAGGCTGCCTGCATTTACTGACTAAAACTAAATTTCAGGCCCTGATTGCATTATTCAATGGTGGCTTAAAGTCAGCCTGTGTCTTACTGAGAAACAAATGCAGAGAAAGCCGCATAAATCCATTTTCTATCTTCATTTAGGCTGATGGGATTCACCAGCCTGATGAAGTGCAGTATGAGCACTGAATTTCTACGAAGTATCTTACCCAACAGCATCCAGTGTGGCTTCAAAACACCACCAGGAGCTCTAGAATCCACAATACCCTTTTGGAGACTTTTCTATCCCTCACCATTACTCCTAAAGTCCTTTTCATTTCTGTACTATACAGTGCAATCATCTCTTCCAATGAGATGCTACTCATGCAGTAGCAAAACTTCTTTGTACACTGGGACATCATTACTTCTTCACTATTTACCCTTTCAAGGATCACTGAGCAATTATTCTACCAACAGTTCCACCATAGGTTTTGCATAAAACCAGCAGCTTCATACAAAGAGGCAAGCTCTCGGCTGAGAGTGAAAAGGAGATTGAGTAAGATCAGTGAGGAAGATTGAATAAGAACAGGACATGAATTCTGGAAAACTGTATTCACAAAAACCGCCAATATGATTCATGGACTGTTTATAATTTCCAATGCAAAACCACAGTCACTAGGAGACACAATGTTGAAAAAGTGCATCTTATGGTCTCCACTTTACACCAAGCTTGACTAGCAAAGATGCACCAAACCTTTGAAAATGAGCCAGTCAGGTTGAACCTTCTGGCTCCAAAAGTTTGGGTTTGAGTTGAGTCATGACTTTTTTTTCCCCATGTCTCAGAAATTCAGATGTCAGGACAACAAAACACAGGCCACAGATTTAACATACTGGTTTCCAGTTTGGCTTGCAGGCATGTCCCTCTGAGAGACATGTGCCTTAGCTACCAGCCACAAAAACCATAGTCTAGGAGATTATAGACTTCTTATAATCTCTTTTGAATTAGTAACAAGGTCAGGTCCTTGTTTTGTAATTATTTCAGTTTTAGAAGTACCTCTGTCACTAAGAGGATAGTATACATGGTTGAAGATTCAAAGGCATTTTTGAAAATTACTTTTGCTGCCACCGGTGCGAGGCAACTTCTCATGTTTCCAGAACTGCTGGATACCAACAAACGAGCACCAGGTGGGTGCTCAGCACCTCTGAAACCAAGATGAAAGTCTAAATGCCAACTGAGGTTCTAAAAATTACAATTTTTGCTTAGGTGTATTAAAAATATCCACCTAGTGTGCTTCAGAGGAAGCTTCTGCGAGAAAAAAATGAAAGCATCAGATCTTCTCTCATTCAACAACAACTAGCACAGAGCCATGCGAAGAAAGCCAGAGGAGATGATGCAGCCCCAGCTTCAAGATTGAGCAGATACCCTAAGACACTTTTTAAACTCTTAATTTCCTATGGTTCCTCTAATTTGTAAAATACTGTACCTTGAAATTGAAAAAACCCATAAAATTAAAGAAACACATAAAATACAAAAGTAAAACTGCTTCACTAGCCAACATGTATTGTTTTTAAGTTACTTAAATAAAAATAAAATCTTTTAAATGCATTAGAACTACCTTTTTTGTAAAACTGCTCTGGAAAACTAATTTTTTAAACATAGACTCTTCTTTGCTTGTCTACTGTGTATAAATCGCCTATCTTCTTGTTAATATATAATTTAGTCCAGAATAATCACAGCCTAATAAGCTAATCTTTAAACTCTACAGATCTAGAAATGATCCCAAGGCATGTTTTATGAATATAGAGCGGTATCAGCTGACAGATATATGGCACATCCATATTATTGTGGTTGCAACCAAGAACCACATGAATCAAAGTTACGGGCTTGGTTTTGCCTTATTCAAGATGACAGGACTCCTGAAGGAAAGCAAGAGCATGTTCTGTAATTCAGAAGAATCCACTATGAAGATAAAAGAAAATTAGCCACACAATATGATAAAGAAAATACAGAATATAAGCAATAGTGCATTTTAACAGCAGCATGCATTTCACTGGAAGACCCCATAAGGTTTTAAAAATCAAACAGCTGCTATGAGAAGTAACAATTAATAGAAAAACTTGGACTTACAATTAAAACTAACAGGGGACAGAATTAACAAAGACAGACTTTCAGTTAACATAACCATATTGTTTCAGACTTGCATCAGACAAAAGTTATTTCAACAGGAAAACCTGTCTTAGCCAACAGCTGGAAAACTCATAGCGTTATTCTGGAAGGAAAAGGGACTTATTACTTTTTACAGATGTCTCTATTCCCATCGTCCAAAAGAAGTTAAAACAGAGAGATGGGCCCCATCTGAAATACGGCTTTCACATCCTCCCAGGGCTGCACACGCTCACATCTCTGGCATCGATTTAGCCTTTAGCCTATGCTAGTACGTGTAGCAGTCACAGAAACTCAGCCTGACGTTGTGTGTAGCATCTTCAAATTCAGCTTTAAATTTGGTTTGGGTTCAGTCTCTCAGCAAATCGCATGCCCATTCCAACGGCAGAACTCCAGACCCCTCAGCTGTCAGTGGGGCTTGATTTTATTTTTAAAAATTGCTCTTTTGCAGACAATAACAATAAAAACCCAGCCAGTGTCCACCTACACTGTTCAGCCCCACCAGCCTGTGAGACCTGGCTGTCAGAGCACCCTCCCAGGCAAGTCTGATTTCAGTTTTAGTCAGGAAAGTAACACCTGCTGGTGCCAAGTGTTATGAAAAACACGCAGCAACTTTTCAGTTAAGCACACTTCCTGCTGCCTAAGTATTTAAGGCACACTAAGGAAAAGCCATGTAGCAAGATTAATAACTAACAAACCACAAGCTCTTGCTCAAAAATACCACGTGGTATTTTATACTCTTACCAACGCACTGGTTTTGTATGTTTGTTTACGTTGGTAACTCCCTCGTATCTCGGTGTGGTATCAGCTTTAGATGTCCCCATTCTGGTACGAGATTTGCTGAGCAGCTTCATGTTTTTTCCACACATGAGAGAAGTTGGTGATAAATTCAGATGGAGGCCTTTCTTCTTCATTCACTTCAAACACAACTTCTTCCTCCAACAAATCCCAATGCTGCTTCTCACTGGGTTGCTTCAGCTTATGATTTGTCACTGCTACTTGGCCACAGCTCCCATGGGATTATCACAAACACTTCAAGCCCCAAACGCCCAATCTCCAAAGTCTTCCACAGAAGCTTCTTTTGTCACAGATCTGGGGTGTGTTTCACAGCAAATATGGCCTCAATTTTGTTCTGGGCACTCTTCCTCCCCACCACTTCCCTTCGGTTTGGTGGGCTGTCGTTGGAAAGCAGCTTGTTGCTGGGCCCTCCCGCTCTCAGCTAAAAAGCCATTGAAACTCAAGAGCAGGAGGAAGGGATTGAAGATCTGGTATAGAATGGTGAACTACATACAACAAGATGGAGACCTTTCTTCTGCAGCTTCTGAGGAAACCCCATAATGAGGACAGCTGAACTGGCAAAGGAACTGCTGTGCTAATGAAATACCCACAGTCCCGCCAGCGGCATAGCAACTACGTGCAATGAAACCAAGCAGGCACGCTGCAGCCATTCCCTAAGGAAAGCATCTGCCACATAATTAAAATACTTATCTCAAAAGGAATGAGAGAAACAGGAGGGGAACCCTAATACTGGCCAAAAAAAATGCACTGTGGCCAACAGAGCAGACCGGTGAAGTATCATGCATCTAAAAGTAAGGTTAAATTAGGATTCAAGTTTTCAAGTTGCCTTGATTTTGACACCCCAAGAGAGAGGTGCTCAAATCCTGCATCAGTCCACATGGATACCAACATCCTTCTGAATTCCCTCAGTCTGTTTTTGAGCAACAGGCTGATGGAAGCAGCTACTAACATAATTTTCTACTTAGCACATGATGTGCTTCTAAAAAGTTTTTGAACTTCCTAGGGATCAATTTCTTCTATTCAATGCATTGTGATGGCTGAATCAAGACTTTGGCATGGGCTTCAAGTACCTTTCGTGTACAGGTCATACTTAAAAGAAGGCTCATGGAAACTGGGAGCGATGCCTGTCCTGTGGCCTTTCACCAGTCTGCTCAAGACCTCTCTCTAAATCGCAATGTTTGATTTATAACACAAGCTGAATAAATGGACAAGGAGGCTAACATAGCTTGCCATCCTGCTTTGCATAGAAAATTTCAGATTTTTGAGGTAAACAGATGATTTATTGTGCTTTCAATTTGAATGGCTATATGTCCCTCCTTCACGGAGTGCACATTTTGATTAATTGGGTTGATTTCCCTGGATTAAATCCTTCTGTGCAGCACATATAGGTTAGCTTCACAGGATTTCTGTCTGTTTATCTTTTTTTAAACCAAAAGATGCTGGAACAACCTTTGGCTTCCACCTAGCAAGCCTCCTGTACGAGGTATAGGAAGCTACTCTAGGTAGGTGTGCACCCCCCTACCACTCACGTTGGTATATTATAACACCAAGCAACACATCAAAGGTGTGATCCATGAAATGACAAAGACTAGTTTACTTTGTGCATTGTATAAGACACAACTCCCAATGAACAATCCAGCAGCTGTGTTATTTTTGTATATATGTTTTTCCAAGGGCTTACAGCTTCATTTCAATGCATCACCCCTTCTTCCACACACACCTGCACGGGAGGTGGGCATGCCTTCACCATGCTTGCTGACATTTGCTACTTTTCTTTTGGTTTTGGGGCAATGTTTGGTTTTCAAAATTTTTTTTCAACATCACTTTGTAGGAAATGGCATAGTCTTAGTCTAAGCCCTTCCTTCTCCATTAAAAACACAGCACATAACAGACCTGCGCTCCTAGCACAATTTCATTACATGATCATTTTGCCTTCTGCAAGTGAGGGTCTTCACTGTGGGCCACAAGACGGGTAAAGGAAACTCCAGCCAATTCCCTGTTTCCTGGCCATAGCTGGGAAGTCCATTGCAAATTATCAAACTTGATAAAAACACTAACAAATAACTAAACAACCATGACTACATTTTAAAAGCACATGAAAATCAAGAACTCATGTCCCCTCTGTATCTTTAATTCAGACAGTACCCTTTTCTAGGTGTATTTGAAACACTTTAAAAGGGTGATTGGACACTGGAACAGGTTGGCCAGAGAAGTTGTGGATGTCCCATCATTGGAGGTGTTCAAACTCAGGTTGGATGGGGCTTTGAGCAACCTGATCTACTAAAAGATGTCCCTTGCCCATGGCAGGGGGTTTGGAACTAGATGATCTCTGAAGGTCCCTTCCAACTCAAAACATTCTATGACTCAATGATCTTTGCTCCTCCAAAAGCACCATAAAAACCACCATCAACTCAGATCCGCTGACGATTTGGATGGTTTTGGGGCTGCTCTTTGCAGACACAAACGCAACCCTGACATCTGGATACCTCCCTCCAGCCATGCTCACAAACCGTCACTGGACTCAAACACGCCTCGTGTCGGTAGCTTTGCTGCTGCCTCCCAGGCTGAGCACAAAGACAAACGGGGCACAAGCAGCGGTGATTAAAGCTACTTTTCTTTACAATCACATCTAAAAATACTGTCTTCTAATCAGCCCAGTATGGTACCTGCCCCATTTATTGTGGAGCTCTGACAGTTTGTGTTGGGGTGAGCTGAAGGGAGGTATCCAGATGTCAGGGTTACATTTGTGTAAGGCAGGTAAATGCCACCCTGAAGAACTAGATCCTGTCTCTGTGTCTGCTACAAAATGTAAAGCTGGAGAAATCGTATGTCACTTATGGGAGAATCATAGAATGTTTGGGGTTGGAAGGGACCCCTAGAGGTCATCTAGTCCAACCCCCCTGCAGTGAGCAGGGACACCACTAACTAGACCAGGTTGCTCAGAGCCCCATCCAACCTGGCCAAGAATGTTTCCAGGGATGGGGCCTCCACTACCTCTCTGGGCAACCCGTTCCAGTGTTTCACCACCCTCATTGTAAAGAATTTCTTCTTTATATCCAGTCTAAACCTACCCTGTTTTAGAGAAGCTCCCAGATGGCTCCTGCCACCTTCTTTTTCTGATTTACAGAAAGAAGAGCTGAGTGCCCGCAGTCACAAATGAGCGCAGCTGGAGACTGGCTGGAAATCGGGAGGGGGGGTGCGGGGAGGGGGGGACATTAAAATAGCCAATTCTCTGAAAAATTAAGCACTAGGTTTGTCAAGCCCCAAATTAATAGCCATAACTCTTCATACATGAAATAAAATACCGCCACCTATCACAGTATCTCAGTGGGAAGATCAGTGATTGATGTCAGCATGGCGCTTTGTAGCTTGGCAGGTGTACAAGAAATCTCAGAAGGAAAAAAAACCAAAACACCCAAACAACAAATCTGGAGCTTCCTACTGAATTAAGCCAGTAGAAAAATACACCAAAAAGCTGCCTTTGCACCCTGGTCTCCCTCGAGCATCACCAGTAAGTTCAGGGTTTCAGATTCACGGCCTTTTCAGCTAACACTTATACGGCAGAAAGTTGTGTTTGCTTTGTGGCGCTGCCTTTGTCTACAGGGGTGAACAGCTGAGCGTAGCTGTGGGTTTCGCGGCTATTTGCTACACTGCACAGGGGGCAGAGCTGGAAAGAACGAGGCTTAGG
>NW_009259421.1:424276-434864 GCF_000687185.1 Egretta garzetta
TGGCAGCCGTTTGACACCCTTCCCACTCACCTCTGGTTTCCCTTATTCCAGCCCTATGGCCCCAAACCCCTTCCCTCCTCTTGCAGGACATGCCTCAGCTGCTCAACAGAACATCCAAAGAGAGGAAAAACACATTTTCTTTAGCTTAATTCACAAAAAAGAAAAAAAAAAGCTCATCCATCTTAGCTGCAGTTTTCTCAAAAGTGCAATTTGAGGCAGGCACTCAGCATGGAAACTTCAATCTGAGCAGCTGAAGGCTGGCAAAGCCTCATTTGCAACTGAAAACAGTGGAAAGTGTCTGGCAGACTCAATTACAATGATATTACTTTACAGAATACCCCTAAGAGCAAAAAAGCCTTTTTTTTTTTTTTTTTTGCTTTGCATAGACCCTGACATTAAACTTTTGCCTGGGGATGATGAAAGCTTGCCTCTCCTCCAGTGTGACTGCTACAATATGTGGAATATCAAGTGAAAATATGCAAGGATCCTCCGTATCACGTTCAATAAAAGTAAGTCGGTCTTTAGACAATGTTCAGCTAAGATATTTAATGTCCCCAATGCTGCTTCAAGAATCAGGTCTTCAGTTATCAATATCATGACAAAGCTCTGCAGAGAATCACAGCACAAATAGCAACTGTGGTTTCATGCAGAAGAAGGAAAATACCACATAAAGCTTTAAAAATTGCTTCCTAAGATAACAGGGGCTGTGGAAGAATGCTAGCTAAAAGGACAGGGATGAGTGAACTGGATGCTGAGCGGTGGGAAGGTGGTGGCATCTTTTGTGAATTTGAAGCAACAATGCCCGTATATCTCTGAAAAGAGTAAGGAAAAGCTCCTTGGCAGGCAGCAAGTTTCCAGATATGGCACATGAGGACAATTTTTTTAGCTGGGATCCCAGGTACACAGAACTAAAAACCAGTAGTAAATCCAGGAGGCATTACTCCAGCGAATGAGCCATCCCAGACAGCGAGCAGGGGATCTTTGGAAATGGTATGCGTGGACAGAACTGGCTTTTGAGCTCCGCAAAACCTGCAGCTACCTTGACCTGGGGAATATAAACCTTCATGGGAAATCCCAGATGTTTTTATAATATAAAGAAGCTGTAGACAGTTTTTCCTAAGGTTCGCTGTGAAAGTATTTAGGGATCACGAGTGCTTAAAGGTCCAGCTGGTCCCTAGCACATCCCGTAGCTGCTACCTCTGCCTGGCTGGGACACATCAGCTCGGTGCAGCTGGAACCATTGCAGAGGCCTGAACCTGCGCTGGGGATCGGCACAGGCTGCTGCTCCTAGTCCTGGCACTCCCTGGTCCCATACCTTCGTTTCTCTGGAGCTTTGCTTTAGCTTGGTGTGTTTTCCCTGCTTAAATAGTAAACAACCAGGAACAAGGATTGCCTTACGCTGTTTGGACCACAAACACTTTTTGTGAGGACCGTCACGTCCCCCACACAACAACTAATGTGCGATTCAGGCATAGATGACTTTTTCCGCAAGTTGCCTGTTGCAATGCATGAGAGCCACGGTCAAAACATGCATTGACCTTAGAAGCACAATACAGAACGAACCTCGAAGAACAGCAGCATTTTGGGGGAGCTGTGAACTGGTTGTCTTACACAGTTACCAATTATATCCTTACAAGCCCACTATCATTTGAAAAGGCATCACCACTGCTGGTCTTGTCAGTGGAGGGTATAGAAACAGGCCAGGCACCGATGTGGGTGGCTTTTCTCAGCACACCGCCTGGCCAGAAACCATAACAGGGAGGATGCACCACATTCACTGTTCAAGCAATGGCATGTAGAATAAAACAACCTGAAGATCAGCTGACATGCTCACTTTGCATAAATCTCAAAAGCAGAATTTATTCTGAAGGATGGATCATGGCTCGCTCCAGAGAAGATACGTAAAGAAGGTGGCAAGCCAGAAACCTCTGCTACTATTTTCCACCCTGAAGTTACTGCACTGCTGCATCCCATCGCTGTGGCTACCCCAGCCTGTCAAGCAGCATGGTGCCAGGAGTGGTTCGAGGCAGTCCTGAAGGAGTGCACGCTGCTCCGACCTAAAGGGTTGGCACAGCACCCCCTGAGATCCCGGAGCATGACCACACACCTGCACCAGTCAGCGGCAAACATCTACCAACCACCACGGTCATACTCTGATGGCTGACGTGGCACCTCCCCCTATTCCCATCAGACCTGCCACACGTTCAGCAGAAAACCACCCGAGAGGCACTTGGTGGCTCTGGCACTGAACAGGGGTTGCACGAAAACACTGAACACGTCATCCACAACTAAATCCTCCGTAGCATCTGCACACTCCTGATGAACCACGCTGCTCAGGGCAAGGCAGAAGAACCGGCTTAGAATCAAGATCATCACAAACAATATCAAAAAGTTATTTTTAATAACTATTTTTTGATTAGAAAATTTATTTAGAAAATAAACTATTCCTTATTTCACTTATTTCCTAGAAGAATTTCAACCAAACAAAAATAATCTACATATTCTTGAAAACTATATTGCTTTTAACTTTTTAATCATCTAACCAGCAGAAACCAAGAGTCAGCCTTGCTTTTGTTTTCTATTTCTCGATAGTCATAGCTAAGATATCTACCTAGTTTAAAAAAAAAAAAAAAGACGCAATAACTAAACAATAATTTTGGTAGCACTACAATGGCCTAATACATAGGTTTAAAGCTTTATTACCATTGAAAGTGTAAGAGCAACTGTTTGTGTCTAATGTTTTAACTAATATCACAGAAGCATGAAGATGAAAGGCTTATGATTTCAAAAATTAACACATAAGTATATACCTGGGGAAACTAATTCACCAAAACCTCAGGTTACGCCTATCAAGTTAAGCATTAGTATAGAGTCAGCATCAAACTTTTTTTTTTATATGTAAGACTGAGAAAAAAAATAGAGGATCAAGTTTTTAGAAAACCCAAACAGGCAAACCCTTTCTTCACACAAAAGTTTGAGCCATTTCCACAAGCTTTAATCTTCCTTTTTTGTAAGGGTTGGCTTCATTTCATCACTGTCCTTTAACCGCAAAAGCAACTACAATGCATGCATGCATGTTCAAGAAATTGAAGTCACTTCTAATTGTTCTTTAAGTGCGAAGAGAACAGCATGTTTATTATATGCAATGGGAAAAGCCATAGAAAGAAATGCTGCTGTACTTTAAAAGCAGCCATGACCACATTGCTTATGAACATTGTCCTTCCCGTTCTACACTCTGGCTTTTCAGCTGCTACTGCCCAAAGGCATGAACAACAAAGCTGCTTTAATCATCTCAGAGCTTGCTTTTTCTCCCCTTAATATCAATAAAATTTCTATCAGATGCAAGGACTGTCTTATAATTTGTGGCCAAGCTGCACTAATTAAAGAACCTCCAAACTTCAAGATTTTGGAAAACGTCAAGCACAAAAGAGCAGCAGACTCCACACTTACAGTGTGCCTCTCAATTACAGTTTTTTTGGCAAATGTGAGCATATTTCTCACTTATTCTACTGAGAAGAAGCTCTTTCCATCGATACCCATGCTTAATTCAACATTGTACGGTTTCTTCTACACAGACAGCAGAAAAGCATGAAAAATGCCACATGCCTTCCCCTACCACCCAGTGGTTTCCCTTCACTCACACTACCCAAAAAAGACCTTCTTTTCCAGAAAGAAAACACCTTTTAAACCCAGGCCCTGTAGCAAGTGTTACATAGCACATCAACTTCAAGGTTAGTTCTTGTGCAAGCAATACGGTTTGCTTTGGTGTAGAGGAGCTTGAGATGATCCTGCAGAACAGGCAAGGAGCCTAACCTGGCTTCCCAGCCGTTTTGGCAGAAAAAGCAGCCATGCGACAAAACGGGTAACGGAGATTTCTGGGTTTATGAAAACCTCAAGCCATTTACAGAAGGTAAGTGGGATGCAATCATGGACAATCCTTTTATTGACAAAGCGAAGAACAAAGTCCTACCTCCCACGTTGATTAGGGAAATTCTTGACCATGCCTGTTGCAAGACAACGTGACTGTACACTTCCAAAATTGCTAGTGGTACTCTTGAAAAAAGTTAATAAATGGGACTATATGAGCAATGGAAACTGAACAGAGAAGGTTTCTCCTGCCTTAATCTCCCAAAGCTGAAATCTGGAAGTTAGCAAGTACGGTAAATACTCTTCAAGTTGGGTGGCAAATACCTTTACTATCAATCGTGTCCTTGGACACTTTTTCTGTGCGTTCAGTCTAAAGCAAAGATAAAGTGCCTGGCCCCCTGAATTAAAGAATATAAGAGCGACAGAGAAGCTGCTTCTCCTTTCCAACACAGACAGGCACTATTTATTATAACTACGGGATGAAAATCTGCCAGTGGCTCCAACAGCAACAACCCCTCTGAAGACTAACACTTCCCAGAAAGTAAGTAAAGCCAAAAGGATTTTTCTTCAAAATCTCATTTCTTAAAGTCTTCAAAAACTTGGACACTTAGCCAGGTGAATATAATGAAGCACAGAAACCCATATTCATATTGAAATTTGAATTTCCTACCCATTTCACTTTATTTCTTCATTCCATGGGTATTTATGCCTATTTGGATTGGACTAGATAGTACTTGCTAAGTGCTAACCCACAATCCTGAATTCTGGATTCAATACGTGTTTGTAAAAGAAAATATTACTCTGCCTCTTCCTTAGATTTTGGGAATCACAGAAAAATTGTATCAGCTTTTACCATAAACCTCAGAACGTGAAAATTAAAAGCAGCCTCTAAAGAGCTATAAAGTAGATGCTGGTAAGCCCAGAGAGATGCCACACACCTGCTCCATGTGATGCTACAGCCTGTGGAAAGTGAGGGGATTTCCAAAACACAGCAATACATAGCTTGTAACAGGCTGAGAGAAAAGGCAGTAAGTGCAGCCAGATCTTTTACAAAACTCTGATATATTTGCTGTCATACACCAAATTAAAACCAGAAGGACTACACGACAGTTTAAAGCAGAAAATCCAATATCCAGTCTGAGTGCCTGTCCAAAGAAGGCCAACTTTTCCACAATTAATTCCAAGTTATTCTTTCATCCTGCAGCATCCCTGCTCATGGCTATGTGCACGCTGGCCAGCTGCTGGGGAGAATTTCACTCCAGAGCTGTATCAGTCACTTGGGTTATCCCCCTCTGGGTCAGTGGGACTTATCTCCATACAACCGATGGTATTCGTTCACATGGTTTCCTGTAAAGCTTGTGACCGATTTCCTTATCTTCTCTTTTAAGCAAACGGTGAACCAGGCTCCTCTTCAGTCTCTGAAACTTGACAGAATAGGAGGAGTCTATCTGCTTTTTCTAAGTGTGCTGCACCTTGTAGGAACACATCTGAAGTGTCCTTGTGCAAAAACCACCCATCTTAATTAGTACCATACTGGAATTCATAGGCAAAACAAATGACTAGAAAGAAGTTTCTTACAGACATTAAGTAACAGCTTTCACTGTCAAATGAAAAGAAGAACGGCTGGAAGGTCTGCTCAGAAAAAAGTCCTGAACAATGAGGAAACCCGCAGGGTGCATCCCTGGGTGCCACAGGGTCACAGCACCATTGCCGCATCCCTCGGCTGGGCTGTCCCATCTGCCCGGGCAAGGAAAGAGATGGAAAAGAAGGGAAGGAAGGAAGAAAAACTGCATTTAAACAAACAAATCAAAAGCCAGTGACTATGAAGTCTCATCCTCTGGACAGCTTTAAGTTTATAGCAATGGGTAGACTGGATATGGTGAAGCGCACAGCACCTTTAATAAAAAAATAAAATAAAAAAAAAACCTTCAGAGAAGTTCAGTTTTTTGTATGCTAAACTCTTTTGAAGATGGTACCTGTTGATATTCCTGGCTTTGGGTGCCTGAAAGCTCTCCAAATTTAAAAAAAATTGGTCCCAGCAGACCACACATGGCAGAGCAGAGCTTGCCCCTCTACTATTGCTGCTGCTGAGACTGCAGAAATGGAAAATCACCAGAGACTCTCAGGGCCATTTCCCCCTTCTCCCTGCTGTGAGATCTGCTTCCTCGATTGTTTCTTGTCTAATATTAGAGACCCGAAGCAAAAACTTTCTATCAGCAATCTTGAAACCTCTGGCACAGCTTCTCAAGGCATCCTAAGTTGTTTTAACAGGCGCTTTCATCTTTTTCCCCCAATTTCATGATCACACCCCACGTCCACAACTCCCCAGTACCGCCCTATACTGCTCCCTGTTGGGTGTAACACTCATTAAATATCATTAGACAAATCATGCAACAAACACCTCCCATCACAAGTTTAGCCCATGCCTCATCAAACCAAAAGCATGAATTTTTTTAATAAACTCTTTTCACATGACCAACCCCCAGTCTCCTAATTATGTCATTTTTTAAAGTCCATCTATTTCACTCGCATCCTGAATATTTCCTATGTAGTCCCACCAAAACCCTACAAAGAAGGATTATCTCCTCCACAAGCCTTTCCTTCTTTTTTAAGGGCTCAGTCCAAAACCTAGAGGAACGACTATAAAAATTTCTTCTAATTTCAGGGGGCTTTAAATAATTTTACTGCTTATAACATGTGCATATTTGAAATATCTTGAGGATCTCAAATAAATGGAAAAAAAATATTTTTCCATAGGTACAGTTAGAAAAATAAGCTCGTGCTACACAGAACAGAAGACAGCTTTGAAACTGCTAAGGTTTCCAGCCTTGTAACGCTGCAGTGCATGTGGTCTGGCTTTCTGCCCCGCTCCTCCTTGCTGGCACTACATGGCCTCCTACTCTCCCCTAAATAACCTCCAACCCTGGTCCGTTCTTCTCCTAGTAGACACAAGCTGTCTCCAGCGCTCGCAGGAGTCCCTGCTGACTCTCGCTTTTCTGTTACTTTACTATGACATTAATTTCCTTCAGGTAGGAGTAAGGAAAATCGAGCCTCAACTTTTTATTCACAATTTCATCCCAAGATTACTACCAATTTTCATTAATTTCTACTTGAAAAAGACAAAGGATTTTGTGATGGCTTGCAAAATGTAACTTCATTTTATATATATTTTTATATATATCTATAGTTTCTTAACGTAGAAATTGTCAGAGTATAAAAATAGTTTTACAAAACATTGCCATCCCCAAATAAGTCTTCAGGCAGCTTCTGAAGTACCTGTCCCTGATTCAAATTTCACAAGGATGATCCCTGCCCTTGCAATTTCAAACACAGTCTCACGTGCATTGTACTGCGAAGACCACTTGAAAAATTACACATTGGCATCGTATCTTCTTAAGTGTTATTTGCTGCAGGAAACACATATTACCATCTCAATAATCATATTAGCTGACTTTCAGCTATGGCTCAAGATATTGCCCCATGTACACATACACAGCTCTCAACAACTGGCAATTTGGCTGGTTCAATACTACCACTTCTTCCTTAAGAGCACAGAAGTTGAAGTAGGTTTAGGTGGAAATCACAGCCTTTGCATTCAGTAACTGAGACTCTGCCTAGGATGCCTTCGTGATTTTCTCCAGAATTCATTTCTCCGATTAGTCTGATGAGACTCACGCTTATTCACCTGCAGGGAACCACACAGAGCAAAGCATCTCCCAGGCTCTACTTGGAGGTGCCTGTGCCAAAGGCCATGTTCTCACTGGTTTAGGTAGACACTTACATGTATGTTTTTACATATTTTTTTACATAATTTTACATATCACATGATTTTACATATCACAGTTTTGTCCTTGTTTTGTTCTCCTCTCATCCCTCAAACAATGTGAGCGAACAGACTTTTGAGAATTAGAAAACCTGTATATTTGTGCATATGTTGACGAAGAAACAGTATCAGTTTATGCTGAAAACTCCATCCACACCTTTAGCCCTCAGTCCCTCATTTCCGTTTGTTACATTGTGTTTTAGCTTAAATGTCGTCTAAATAATCAATGAGGCTTTACAACACAGGGACACGGCTTCAGACAAATTAAATTGTCATTACGGCAACAAAAAATTAAATTAGACCATCATGACAACAACCACGCAGGAATCCTGCTACACATTCAGGCAGTCATGATTAACTCTGCCCCCCGCAATTTTGGCTACCCCCCCCCTTGCAGGGAGCAGCCCAGCACGCTGCAGAGCTGATATCCCACCCAAATAATTTTCTCTGCTGTAGGCTGAGGTTAGTGTGGCAGGAACTAACTCAAAGGATGCCGGTGTTTAAGCACAGCAAGCTTCTGCTGTAAAGGCAAGGGTGGGGACGGGGGGGGGGACACGACTCATTGCCAAACTATGCTAAAGGACATGCAAAAACCTGGTGCTGAAACCAGGATTCATAAATTGCAAGTATAAATTTATTTACTGAAACGCTGGTTGGGAGGGAGCACCAGAGAAGATCTAGACCAAACTCTCACTTGAAGGAACACTCAGGATTTCCTGTCTTGAGTCACTGATATTTGGGCCAATATGAACGAGCATTCCAAAACGCGCAGTTTGGGGAATGTCACTGGCTGCAGTCTCTGAATAAGATGTGAGAGGCAGCATCCTCCAGCCTGCTCTCTCACACCCTCCCTCACCACTGCCATCCCATTCAAGCGCTGTGGATTGTTCTACTGACAAAAAGCAGGCACCTCCCTTCCCTTTTTACTAAAGACCCTCTGCATCATCTTTGGAAGAAAAAAACTCCAGAACTCCCAGTCCCCCCAGTAAAACCCACCTAACCTTTACAAAGCCAGCTAAAAAATCTACAATCGAAAATCTACAGAATCAGCGAGTCAGCCCACTTCCTCTTTGAATGAGGAGGGCTCACCATGGCACTTGCTCTGGAAATATGCCAGACCAAGACATGCAAGACAGATAAGCGAAGTGTGAATCTTGCAGACTCTGGCCTCAACACGAGCAGTAGGTTCAGCGAGCTGGCTGGACTGCACTCTATTTTGATTTAAGATGTTCTTACCAATTCCTTTTCCTCCTTGGAAGTACCAATTTACGGGCAGCCTCCATACAAAGTGTCTCATTAATTATTTTTCAGAGCAAGAGTTTAGAGTGGGGAGTGCTCACTTACAGGAAGCACAGCAGACTTGAGCAGGGGGATAAGCACAATGTTTAAATTTCTTTTTTCACAATGATTTTGCTTTATCACTTGTATCTGCAAAGATGTGATAGGCAGACTGGAGATGTGGCTGAAGAGCTGCTCAGCTCTCAGCAAGGCAAAGGCACCCTCCCTTTGAGCGACAGGGAAGTCTCAGCTACGTACATCCAGTCCAGTTTCGCACATGTCAGAACAGATATGGATTTCCCAACCCTCTGACATCAGTTCCCCGTTCTAATTCTAGATGATGCCCAGGGCAAAGACCTTCACGATTTCCTCTTGCACAGCTGTGAAGAAACTAATAAGTTCTCTGAATCTGCTACTTTTTCTTGCAGGAACAGGACATCAGCCTTTTCAGGAGCTCACAACTGCCCTCACTCAGTCAAGGGCCAGAAAACTTGAAATGCTGAACTGTTGGAAGTGCAGTTTTGGCTGCAGCATGGGGATGAGTGTAAATAAAAAAATAAATCCCTGGGGATTGAACCCCTGTGGCTCTGATGGGACCTGAAGTCTCCCTCACTGGGGCCGGAGAAAATTACAACACTGAGGGGACACTGTAGAAAAATCTCTGCATGTGAGGCCTGCAGCTTTGCCAATTGTTTTTTGGGTAAAAGCCATTTAATATTTGGATGTCTTTCCCACTATGGGAATCTCTTGAAAGATCCACTGTGATTTCAAAAGAGTCCTAACAGAGGAGCAGTTCAACATCTGCACTCCCTCTACACCACAAAAAAATTCCCAAAGCAACAGAATAAAAGGACAAGCTCAGCTGCGGGCACCACCCAGGAGTCACCCTACATCCTGAATCATCAGCGCCGAGTTTGATCTCCCAGTCCACAGCAGTGAGGACTCTGGCGGGCTGCAGATGCAGAATACATAACATACTGGAATAGGGCTTCCTTTTCACATGCAAACTTCTATTTTGCTTGTAAATCTCCAGCCCTAAGATTTGCTTTGTAAATACTTTACCTGCTACCTTACCGATAAGGAGCGTAGGCACCAACAGGCAAGAGCAAGATGTATTTCATCTTTTAACTACTCGAATAACAAAAGTACCCCCCAAAATACAGACCTATGTGCTTTGCCTTCTCAGTTTAATAGTAACATGTGTAAATTTAAAGGAAATTTTTTTGTTTGTTTTCTCTCTCCTAGTATTTTAATGGGGCAAAAAATTGTTCTTACACAAGTTTGAATAGTTTACCTAAGTGGCCACCTAGCAGTTTTTCCAAGGCCTTCAACGGGCTTTTGCAAAACATCAGGCCGTATGGTCTTGTTCCGATCTGCCCCGGTGAAATCCAGCCCCTTAGAAGTTTCCGCTGCCGGCGCGGGGGGCTCGGGACCCTGCTGCCTCACGGACAGCTTCAGGCGCAGCCCTCCACGCTCTCCGGAGTTTTTACCCTCTACTCTCAGGCATGTCACAACTCACTCGTCGGGAACTTTTAAAGCGTTGTCCATTAAAACCCCGCCTGCTCCAAACCCCGTCGGACGCTGGCCCCCTCCAGCCCAGCCCAGCCCAGCCGTGTGCCC
>NW_009259421.1:435305-461714 GCF_000687185.1 Egretta garzetta
GCGGGGCCGCTCCTGCGGACCCTGCTCCCCGCCTCTCTCTCTGTCTTCCCCCCTCCCAGCCGCCCCCTGCCCAGGAGGGGAGCCCCGGGGTTGCCCCTCGCCAGTCTCAGAAATTTGGGAGCAGAAGGTGGCAGGAGGCTCGGGCAGAAGCTGTGGAGACGTCGGAGAAGACGTCCGTCTGCAAGGCAAGCGGGGTGTGCCCCGAGGCACGCGTGTCCCCGACTCTTCTCTTTGGCCCATCGAAATGCACTGTGCTGCTGAATCTTCTCGCCCTCATGTCACTTGTTACCCCCATCTCAAAATCTGCATCGCCTTGGAGACGTACTTAGACCCTTTAAAGTTTCCATGGAGGCTACTTTGAAGACCATTGACCACACATGTAGTAGGTATCATGGGATTGAAGTCTTAGAAACATTCTCCAACAGTTTTGGAGAAGGAGGAACCACCTGAAGCATCCTTCGAATAGGACGCCTTTTTCTACAGGGCATATTGAAACATCATGGGATTCATATGGCTCAGCCTTCAGGGCCATATCTTCCCACTCCAGTCAGCCTCTTATTGGGAAGCCTCTATAGGATGCTATTGATACATGATTCCAGGATGAATGATAAACCGACACAAGCAGGCACTATAATACACGTCACTTCAGCAAAAATTGTCCAACTTCCTAAAACATGCAAGAGCACCAGTTTGCAGACCCTCAGCACAGCAGTGTAAGATAGTATGGAACAGCTATCTGAATTTCCTTGCCTCTGAATAATAATGTCAGTGAGGCTTTACACCATATGTGACTTCCTAAGGTATTTTCTTCTGTTTTGCTGGTTTTATAATGCTAATTCAGCTGACTGGGAATAGGCAGCATGCCATATGTTATTGTGCCTCATATGTTTAGCATGGAGTTGATGATTTGCAATGAATATGGATTGTGCCAACATGCTGGAGAATCACAGTGACTAGAAGTTATGCATTTTAGACTTAAATACTTTCCACTGAGCTTGTACATGTCTGTCACTCACTGTGAAATTGCTTTAACATAGTTGAGTTTTGCTTACGTGGATTGTGCATCAAGTATGTTTAACACTTTGCCACTCAGCTGATCACGGGATGGTTAAAAATTTTCAAGTTGAATCTTAAAACTTTTTAAACCAACACTAAACTTGACCAGATTTGAAATTTTGAAGACAATATGTAATATCCAGTTCAGTATTCTGCTAAACAGCCTCTTCCTTCAAGAAAGCTGATTGAACGCAACTTCAGTATCAATTCACGCTCTCTGGCACATGCTAGTTGCACTGAACTATAACAGAGCAATTGCTTAACTACCCTGAGGAGACCAGGTTCATCCAGAGCATCACTGAAACACCATTTCACAAGTCTGTAGACATCTCAGCTGAGAATATAATACTAAATCATAGAATCATAGAATCATTTGATTGGAAAAGACCTCTAAGATCATTGAGCTCAACTGTATCTGTCCAACACTAAACCATGTCCCTAAGCACCTCGTCTACCCATCTTTTAAATACCTCCAGGGATGGGGACTCGACCACTTCCCTCGGCAGCCAGTTCCAGTGCCTGATAACACTTTCAGTAAAGAAATTTTTCCTAATATCCAATCCAAACCTCCCCTGGCGCAACTTGAGGCCATTTCCCCTCATCCTATCGCTTGTTACTTCAGAGAAGAGGCCAACACCCACCTCCCTACCACCTCCTGTCAGGCAGTTGTAGAGGGTGATAAGGTCTCCCCTCAGCCTCCTCCAGACTAAACAACCCCAGTTCCCTCAGCTGCTTCTCATAAGACTTGCTCTCTAGACTCTTCACCAGCTTTGTTGCTCTTCTTTAGATACGCTTCAGCGCCTCAATGTCCTTGTGGTGAGGGGCCCAGAACTGAATACAGTGTTCGAGGTGCGGCCTCACCAATGCTGTGTACAGGGGAAGGATGACTTCCCTACTCCTGCTGGCCACGCTATTCCTCATACAAGCCAGGATGCTGTTGGCCTTCTTGGCCACCTGGGCACACTGCTGGCTCATACTCAGTCGGCTGTCAACCAGTACCCCTAGATCCCTCTCTGCCAAGCAGTTTTCCAGCCACTCATCCCTAAGCCTGTAGCGCTGCATGGGGTTGTTGTGACCCAAGTGCAGGACCTGGCACTTGGCCTTGTTGAACCTCACGCAACTGGCTGCAGACCATTGAGCCAGCCCCGCGCAGTCCCTGCATAGAGCCTTCCTACCCTCGAGCAGATCAACACTCCCACCCAGTTTGGTGTCATCTGCAAACTTGCACTCAATCCCCTCGTCCAGATCAATGATAAAGAGGTTAAACATAACTGGCCCCAACACTGAGCCCTGGGGAACACCATCAATAGCACTTCCAGAGGTCAATCAGACTATTATCAATGTATTTGGCTGTTAAGCTCTGCTTGAGAGCTTTGCACTTGCTCGCAGAAAGGTGGATGCTGTGGTTTGCTCGCTGCACATCTTTGAGCCATGTGAGCAGACAACAATGAGTAAATACTGTTTACTGTCATGCATTTTAAAGGCGTTAACTCAGAGAAGAATTTGGCCTGTGCTCAGCGTAGCATATCTTTTATCAAATGCATTTGAGAAGCCTTTCATAATGTACATATCACATGTAATATGCAAGTCAGCTCCAGGAGTCTGGAGAGATAAACTATGGAAAATTCATGAGCCGTAAACTGGATTGCTATTCTGTCTCATCATTTAGCAGATGAAAATATGCCAAATCCCAGAAGCTTTATACCCAAGAACAGATGTCAGTGTGCATAGTGAATGGGAAACCTCCCTGTCTAATTACAGCTAGGGTAAAAACAAAATGAGAACTGAATAGTTTTTTTAATTACAACATTTTATACTTCGGTAATACCTGATCCCCAAGCATCTCACAAATGCTAGCTAATTAAAGACCATAATTTTCCTTTTAAGATAGGGAAACGCTGTATTTTAATGGCAATGTTTGTACCTTAAGCATCTTAAAAAGATACCACGAGAAATGTGAGCAAAGTCAGGAACAGATATAAATTATTCTATTCCTATACTGCTTAATAATGAAACCATCCTTCTCTAAGATAAGAAATCGGCCATGTTAGATCTTAGTCTGATGTAACATATCTGCAGCTGTCAATGATAAACCAATAGTATCAAACCAAAAATGCCACCAGAGGCAAACCAAGTATTTCCCCACTTTTCTCCTATGAAATCCTAATCTTCGAGGATTTTTTTCCTTTACTCTCCCAAGGAGTTCGTTCTCTAAACACCTGTTTTGTGTTATATCCTAAAGGGCAACTGTTGGAGCTCTTCCCTGCCACAAAGAAAGTGACTTCATGAGTGAACAGGACAAGGAGAAGCACCTCCTCCCCAAGAAAGGAATGAAGATCTGTCTCCACTGCCTCTGTGACTTCACTTGCGGCAGCTTGACATCAACAGAGAGGTGGTTTCTTACATCACCAGAATCCAAGGTTTACTCGTTGTCTGTACCCACAAGGCAGCCAATGAAAGCACTGGGAGCTCTCATACCCCGAAAGTGCACTCCACAGTCACTACACTGTCTTATTTTGTATCAGCCTCCAGCTCTATTTGGAGAGGAGGGGAGAATGATGTTGTCTCCACGATCATTTCTTTATTATCTCCCTGCAGATGGAATTGTAATGTAGCCCTGATGTGCCACAGACATAGACATGACAACGAGATCCATTCTCAGTGCAAATGGGCACACCATCCTAATAAACTTCCAGCGGTTGTCAGTCGAACCCACAGTCCTTAACGCGACCACAGGGATGACAAACTGCAGATGTGTCATCAGAGGGACTGATAAAACCTTTGCTAAATTGTTGGCTACTTCTTCCATGTACCAACACTTTTCTAACTGTAAATAAGACATGCCAAGGAACCAGTTGCTTTGACATGCTGCGTAATAGCACTTGACTATGCCCTTTGCTTTAGAGGGAACACAGGGTTCATCCTGCGTGTACCCTCCCACAACCTTCTTGGCTGCCTCAGAAACACAGTTTGTTGTCAACCAAAAGCATTTAAGTGAAATGCATATGAAATCCATTGGAAGAGAAAAGTAATTATCCAAAACTACCTTATAAGATTTCTCCCAGGGAAAGTAGCCATTTTAAGACTGCTGGCTTCTGTAAGCAGGATAACAAGGTGCTGTTGACAAAGACAGCTGCACATATAATAAAACTGTCACAGATAAATAATAATTATCCATTGCTAGAGGAAACTCTTAATCATTATTGTCTGAAAGCCAAAACCAGTTTGCAGAAAGTAGTTCTGGGAAGACATGTCAGAAGATAAAAGCAGCCCTTTTCTCAGGGCAGGCTGTTGGTTGGACTATATTCTGAATCCCTTCCATCTAAGTAACACAGAAAAATGTTATTCTTAGGGAGTTATTTTCAAAAGGCTAGAAAGCCTTAAAATCTAGTTGCGGAGGATACTCTAAGAGAACCACAACTGTTTTGTCTGAAGAGCCAAAACCAATATTTTGATTAAATAGCCTGAAAAAAAGTTAAAGTTGGTTGTGCTTTAGCTAATACCCTAATTCTGAGAGACAGGCAAGAAGCACTGAAAACCCACAGACAAAAGAGTGGATTTTAATAGATTCTTAATCATAGAATCATGGAGCCTCCCAGGCTGGAAAGGACCTCAAAAGATCATGTGGTCCAACCTTTCATGGGAAAGGGAGCCTAGATGAGATTATCTAGCACCCTGTGCAATTGCATCTTGAAAACCTCCAGCTATGGAGACTATCCCTGGGGAGGTTGTTCCAGTGAATGATTGCGCTTAGTGTAAAAAATCTGTTTCCTCTATCAAGAGGAAATGAAAAGGCATGATATGGAGACAGTACATGAAGTGCTACTATGTTCTAGGGAAGAGATAAAAATGGTGTTTATGGTCACTGTTCAAAGAAAGAAATCAGATAAAACCCCTTATTTTTGTAACTTCAGAAGGTATGGATGACAGTCTGAACTACTCATGAAGGAGGAAAAGTAAGGCAATGGTATATTTTGATAGCAGAAGGTATCTTGGTGGTAAAGTTACATAATTTCTATCTCTATCTTTCACTAGTCTGTGAAAGAACAGGGTTTAAAAGGTGGTGCAGGTCAAAATGTAATCAGGCTACTGAGTGCACAAGCTAATGCAGGAGAGACTTTGCTGCCTTCCTCGCTCCTTATTTTCTCCCCAATTATGTTTTCTTGCCATTCAACATGTAAACAACATTCGTTTGAATACTCATGGAATACCGGTACTCACAAAATACCAGATTATAAATAATGTTCATCATTTTACTCTGCTTGGTTGCAAATCATTCACGAATGTCAATTTTGTCCACAGAGTTGAATCTGATTTGTAATCTGAGAGATTTTTGAAACTTTTCAGCACAGAAACATTCTCATAATGCATTAATGGTGACGGGTCACAGTTCAGTAGTTCTCCACTTGCATTTAGTAAATAGATATATACCTAGCCCAAGGCGAGGCTCAGCTAGAGGTTAGCATTGCTACAAATCTAGAATTTCCATCCTTGGTATCCAAACAACACACACTTGTTCCTCAAAAATAAATAATTTATAGTGAAAAGGTAGAAAACTTGGGGTAAAACCTCTTTTTTCTTAGTTGTCAAAGAGTGAGGTTGGGTCATGAAAGTTATGCTGCAAATGAGGGCCAGAAGCTTTTCTCTCTTATGCCACCTGATATTCTTGAGTGGGAGGATTTAAGCAGCTGGGCCTTAAAGACACTAGGTAAGCAAAACAGAAGAATGCTCCATAAATAGAATTGCTTCTCATAAAATCAGAAGAATAAGCACACTGCTAATGGTATACACTCAAGAGAAGGTATATTCTTTTCTTTCCTATCCATAAGGGCCCTTCAGTGTGTCTTAGGTTTCCAGTTCATGTGGAGTACAAACAAAACCTTGTAAATATATTCTGGGAAAGTTACACTCTTTATAACAAAATACACAAGCTCTTAGCAATTGGGGCATATTACCAACTTGCATGTCAAGGCTGCTTTTTAAAAACAGGCTCTAAAATTGATTTATTACAAACAAAAAGATTCTCTCAAGTACAGCTCTAGACAGTGGCTGTGGAGAAGGAAAAGCAATCTGCACACCATGACTGCTTCAGTAGAAAAATCCTCTGAAACCAGTAACCTCACAAGCACAAAAGAATTCACCTTACCTTAACTTTAAATAATTTATCTTCAAGGTGAAAAGCTCCCCTGCCCTGTCAGGAACCTAATGAGAACACTGTTTTAAACTTGTGCTTTTGATGTCAGCCTTGTGACTCTTTGAAGCTGGAGTCTGCTTTTGGAAGGCTGGAGGGGCAATGCTGGATCTAGAAGAACAAGAAAGTAAAGAGGTGCAGCAAACCCAATACAAATGGGAATTGTTAAGGAGGAAACTGATTGACATGGGACTAAGGGCATTTGGGAAAGGAATGAGGACTCTGAACAGGGATGGGAAATTCTGAATCTTTACGGTGTGATTCTTGATTTTATTTCGTATAAATTAAGGAACCCTAGAGCTGAGAATTGCCTCCAGCTGTTCCGTACTCCATTTGCCTGTCCCAGTGGCCAAGTAATTACAGGTTTTGTATATATGTAAATTAAGATAAATGATATGTGTTGAACTTTTCTTGTTTATTAAATACACAAATCAGATCTGGTAAATTCAAACACCATTTCCTTCTCTCCTTAGTCACTAGGTTATGAAATCTGTTAGACGGCACAGCTAGAGGTGATTGTTCCTGCTCAGCTGCCATTAGAGGCTGTATTTTAATTACTTAGGACATTCATGTCAAAGCAGCTAACACACAGGCCTTTGCAAATTAACTGTTGAAGCAAGCTTCCTCATTGTCAAACAAGACACACTGATTTGTTCCCTCACCTTGAAACAGAGGTGGCATATAGAAACCAGTAAATAAATCCACAGTTGACTGCGCTTCCCTCTGCCTAGTGCTCATGCAGCTGCAGAAGAACAAACATGAAGGTACTGCTCGATCTGTTGATCTCAGCAGAAAATCCAGGATAAAAATCTGTCTGTCGGAGATCCAATGGACTCTCTACTGCCTCAAATGGGCAGCCACACCTGCTTGGGAAGACAAAAAGCAAAACCTTCATAAGTGGTGGAAATGAGTTCATAGGGCAGGATTTGCAGGAGGCAGCATTAAAGGCTTTCAGCTTTGGTAACAGAGGAAGGCTCAAGGCATTCCAATGTCTTTGAACAGACTTTAGTGAGGCGAGACATCAAAAGCTAGAAATTAGACCTATCGTTTTTTCTTCTTAATTAAGTAAATTGTAGTGTGACTCTACTTAGAGTAAGAAATTCCATTTCCATTTGCTTAACAAAGATGCGACTGAAACTTTCTTCCTGAGTGAGCTGATGTTCATGCATTATTAACTACCCTTCAAAAGTACAGCAGGCATATGCTGCAGAAGCTGAATGGTCCTGCAGACATGATTAACAAAGGAGAGGACTAAATCCCTACGACATCTGGATTTGCTTCTTCTGGGCACAGATGGTTTTGGTTGCTTTTTATTCTGAGTATATTCATTAAGACTAAGCATGGGGTTTAAACATTGCCTTCCTGTTCCAAGTCTCCATTTTCCATAGAGAAGCTTCTCATCGGGAGCCTGTCCAAGAAGGCATATGTAGTGATTGAAATGGGATTTGCTAGACCATCTTGCACACTGAATGGGCTGCAAGAGTTCAAAAGGAGATACACAAAGGAAAGATGAATAGTTTGGATTTTTGATATTTTTTTCCCTCTCTCTCAGAAGCGATTGTCTCGTCTGCTTCATTTTCTTTCTACATAATTTTATAAAAACCTTAGCACTCCTAGGTTTTTAACTCACAGTAAATGGATCCCACAATGTTCAGATGTTTTTCTGTTCCTTAAGCTTAGCTGCTCAGAGCATAAGTCCATCCACCCAAGCCTAGCTTCTGACATGGGAAAGCCACACAGCGATAAGCCTTCACAACAAAGGACAGAATGTACTAATCACATCCGTGGGTGAGGTACCTGCTGATCCTTGTAATCCTGTTAGCCTCATGCTCCTCTCCAGCTCATCTGCAGTCACACAAGAATTTGCCCAGACAAGAGAAGGACATCGCCTACTCGACGGCACCAGCACATCCAGGGCACAGTTCCCCCATTCCAGTACAAGCTGTGTCACGATATGTTTGTTAATGGCGCAGGATCTGTCACAGTAATGTTGATTGATATATAAATGGCAACAAGCATCTTATGCAGGAAGCAAGAATCTTAGCAATTAATTATTACCAAGAATTATTTGGGTAGTAACATCTGGACACAGAGTTTTTCATTGTCCTTTAGGAGAGCAAATGTAATGAACTGGTATACTACTTACCTCTGCAGTGATTTTTTTACGCTTACTGTGTTGCTCTTCTAGCTCTTAATGTGGGTAACAAGTGATCTGCTTTTTTAGCTTGTTACCTGACTTGGGTTCTTTCCAGCTAGCATCTTTACAGCAGTTGCAGCGTCTTGTGAAACATATATGCCCATCTATAATAAAACAGGTTGCATTATCATTGCTTTATTTTACATTCTTCCGTGTTAACTACATTCCTCTGTGTTAACTAATGCTAAAAAAAAAAATTTAAAAAAAAGAGAAAAGTAAACTGCATTATTGTCATGCAACTCTTATACACATGTCAAGTGCCTGGCCACGCTAACAGTGTTTGTTATATCTCTTAAAACAGTTAACACTAACTTGTATAACACCAAACACCCTGGTTTGCTGTAGAAGCAGTGCAAAATACAGTCTCGATCTGTAGAAATTAGAAAGTGTCTAGTATCTCCTTTTGCTCTAAATTGTGCATTTTTACATAATAGCAATCTACTTATAATTGATGAACTATCAAATCACTAGTATGACTGTTTTTTTCAAAGCAATTTAAGTGTCAATGTTTAATTAGCTTTTATAGGAAGGCATAATACTCATTAAAAAAATTCCCAGCTTTCATACACATATTTATCATTGTCATTCCAGCAGTTTTGCTGTACTGTATCAAACATACAGACATATTTAATGCAGTAAAGCAGCCCTCTGGAGAAGAAAAAAAAGAGAATTTTATGACTTTTTTTGATGAGGTTTAGCAGAAACCTATATTCTCCTGGTTATCTATGCAGTTCAACTTTACCAGATTGGTTTTGACCACAGTTGGTTGCAATCATATTTGTAAGTGAAATGCAACTATTGCTTTTCCTTCCTTTCCTATTTCATAACAAAGTTAGTATTTCCGTAGGCACTGGAATCCTCATTTGCCTGACATGAGAGAAAATAACAACATTCTTCTGTTATTCCAACTTTGAAACATGATGATTAGGAGTATTATCATAGATCACAGAAAAATCTACGTTGGAAGGGACTCCTGGAGACGATCTGGTCCAACCTTCTTCTGGAAGCAGGGCCAGCGAGTTAGGTTGTCCAGGGTCTTGTAAAGCCAAGTCCTGAATATTTCCAGCAAGGGAAATTCTACCACTTCACTGGCAACCTATTCCAATGTTTAATTATTCTCACAGTGCTTTTTTTTTTTTTTACTTACATCCAGACAGAATTTCTCCTTGAAGCAACTTGTTTGTATTGGCCTTAAAGTGTTTTCCCTTGATGAGTTCAGATATGCAGATTACTGCTGGCCTGTCTAAATAACCATCAGAAGAAACAGCAGTGGCCTCGTTTTATTTCTGATGTCATGCTGGATATTTGGTAACTGTACTACCTGAAAGCTAGCTTTTGTCCAAGTCTTTCATTCCCCTTTGCACAGCCTGCATAAGTACTGGACAGAATTGGGTGGTCTTTAAATACTCTTGTCAAGTACTGGAGAACCAAGGAATACAGAAGTGGGAAGGAGGTTGAAATTGAGGGCATTAACATCCTACAACAGCCACCCACCCCATTTTAAAACTAAGTTTTTCAAGAACTTTGCCTACATAGTATAATTGAGCTGTAAAGGTCCCAGCCACTGCCTGCAGGCCTGTATTCGACCCTCACTTTCTTCACATACATCACTGCTGTAGACTGAAAGCAGTATGCAAAACTAACCCTGTAGTCCTGCCAACAATTACATGTTAGTTGGTGCACTGCCCAGAATAAATCTTGCAAAATTTTAGTCTCTAGTCTCCATTTCTCTGGTATATTTCTATAATTATTTAAACAACTGCCAAAGAAAAAAAAAAAAAGAGATGATAAAAGTGTTGATTATGGAATAAGTATGCATAATGTTTTGGCTACAGTTCTCTTCTCCTTCCCCAAATAGCTGAAAGAATAACAAGAGGAAATACTAAAAAGAACCAGCAACCTGAACAAAGGTTGTGAGGTCAAACTCTCACTTACTCCTCCTTCCTTCTCTTTATCGCTGCTAGCCACTTGGCTGTTGGCTCTCAGCTGAAGAGACTGGATGCATTGTTAGTCCATAGGCAAAAACAATAAATGACAAAAAAAGATTTTGTTGGTGCCCAGTGATATCTTGAACCATTCCAGAGTGTTGCCTTGTGCAAAATGAAAATCTTCTGAAAACAAGAACAAATAAACTGAAGTTCATGTACATGAAGCACCAGCCTTAACTCTGGCCACCGTCGATTGACAGTCATCACTAGAATGAGTGGCACAAATGACAGCTATGTCTGCTGTGTTTAGGTGTATCTGCAAGGGATGGGGAGGAAAGGTACCACATTAGCTTGGTGGGACTGTAATTGCATCTATTAGGGAGGCAGCGGTGGAGGAAAGACATAAAGACAAGTTATGAAGATTTTCACTAGTGGTGCACAAAGATCTTCTTGTTAGTAGGTGTTCATAGCAGTGAAACAGGAGAGAAGTTTGAATACATGAATTTAAAGATAGCCCAGAAAGTTTTGCATCAAGTGGCAACCTGTACAAATAGGTGAAGGACTGCTAAAGCCCACCAAGCATGAAGACGCTTCTAAGCAGCATGCAATGTTTGAGGATAGGGCAGATATAAATAACTGCCACTCACTGCAGTTCACGTAAATGCTGGATTTGCCATTACAAAAGGAGTCAGTAGACCCCGTCTGACAGTGCTCCGGTGTCCTGTTCCCCGAATGTTTCTGCTGCCTGCAAAGCACAGGCACCTTGCACTGCTACAGCCCTGAAAAGAAACAGAGGTGAAGCTGTAACCTAGTTGCACGTTGCCTAATTCAACATTCTGGGAGCACAGGCAACCAATGCTAACTGTATCGATTTAGAGCCTTTGTAAGTGAATTTTCTACTTTAACAAGGAACTAGGTCACTGCGAAGACTGGTATAACATGACTGTAATTGAAGCACTAGTGTGACACAATAAAGGTAAAGGAAGCTATACAGTTCCTACTGAGTTTGCTCTCACACATCTAATTACAGAGGAGTGATAAAGATTATACTTCTAACTGATCAAAGGCTGGAGTTGCAGACATGAACGACAGGAATTGGATTTTCGGTTGATATTCATATATCCTGACTGTTGCAATGAATGTTGAATGCACTGGCTAGCAAAATCATGAATACTTAGTTGTCCACTGTAACTCTCTGAGGTCATGCAAAATATAACCTCAACCAAAACTAGTTGTTCTCTTCCCTATTTTATTAAGATGTTAGCATACCGAAAGTTACTCCTTGCTATCTGGCGCCCTCTCCCGCACGTTTACTTGTGTAGGCTGTTCTGGTTACAGAATCTCCCACATCCTCCTCCTCTGCTAAGGCCTCTCAGTACAAAAGTCCCTCCTGACCCAGCAAACTTTACCTCCCTATTTTTCAGATACCTAGGTTGTGGCCACTCTTTACACTCCAAAAGGCTCCCAGGCAACCTTAGCTTTGTTAACAAAGAGCTATCAGGCAATTAGTTTTCTTTACAAAGCAAAATCGTGCCTAGCATTCTCAACTTACCATGGTCCAGCTCTCCACTGGTTGTCTCTGGTTTACTCACAATAATTACCCTTGCTACAAAATGCACTGAAGGGTTATTTGTGTCTTTACCTTCTCAACACCATCATTCTACCTCTTCTACCTTTCCCCTCATAGAGTTCAGCTGAAGTTGAAGCAAATTGATCTAAGCCTCATTGCCTCCTCACCACTGTGATACCACCTACAGCCTTCTTGCTACTCCATCTCTGTAGTAAGGCAGCAATAGCTATGTAGCAGTGATTGTCTGCAATCGGTAGAGGCAAGAAAAAGCAGACAGATTTTGTGTCTCTGTTCCAAATCTAAGTGTTTCGTACAGAAGGACCATTGTATCTGCTGCAGAGGAAGTTCAGAGAGGTGTGACTTCTCTGGCCATCCAGCTGAGATTATAGTGATCCGAAACAGCAGCTCTGAGATAGAAAATTTGCTCTGTGTATGGGTCCTCTTCCCCTGGTGTGAGAAAGAAGGAGCCCACATCTTTATCTGGAGATGAAAATCTGTGGTCCCAACTCCCACAAAAGGCAAGGAATGGGGCACAAACCCTGAGGAGTTTAAGATTTCATGTAAGAGGAAACGATATGGGGCTAGCACTTAATCACCACATTTCTACATCTTCCTCTCATGGGCTGATGTCCAAACCACTTTCCCTGTTGTTTCCTTCCTCCCTGTTGTCTTTTTTACACTATGTCAAGTTGTTCACACTGCTTCCTCATCCCGCACAGTGTTCCAAGACTTCTCATTATCGTATTTTCCTAGTTTATCATTAAAAAGCTGCAAGAAACTAAGAAGAGAAATTATGTCTTAGAGAACAACACAGAGAATGCTTTGACATTTGGCTGATGCTCTGCTGCAATGTTTACTGTATTTGACCTATACATTTTAGAAGACTTCTTCCTTGTAGGTTGGGAATGAGAAGTAGACGCCTGTTTTCAGTAAAGATCCATAAATAGTGGCCATTCATTTTCTGTAGGCACCTTTGAAAAATCTTTCTGCAGGGTGGCCTGTTTGATTATTCTGTGACCAATGGCTACACAATACTACTGTAAATGACTTCACCAGAAAGTACATTAAAAACTTGTTTTCAGCTGCTTTGTGGAAACTTAAATCCAGCTTCTTTGTGGAAACAGGTGTGTACTCTATAGTTTCATAATCCAAGAGTTCTATATCACTGACTTCTTTAGACAGATTTTTTTGGTTTTATATAGACTTCCTGGACCAGTGCTGAGTGACAGAATGAAGTCCCCTTAAAATGCACTTGTAATTTTTATTTGTCTGACTAACCTATGATGTGATGTTGTATCTCCTAGGTGAATAAGATAGTGTGGCTCCAACTGTTCCTGCTGGAGGCAAGTGTTTAGGACCAGGACATGTGCTAAGCCTGGAAGTTTGTGAAAGCTATTTCTATACTTGTGTTGTGGATTTAGGTCATCCCTCCCCCTAAAACCTCCTCATGCACACCAACCCACTAGACTTCTGCAAAATAAACCACTGAAAGCAGTAGGAAAAGGAACCCACAAGGTTTCATGAATTGAAACCGCCAAACTGTGTGATTTACTTCAGCCCACCTGTTCCTAAAACACAGTAGTCAGTTCTGTAAAGAATACAGAAGAACGTAACAAAGCTTTCAATGATGCCTATGATGGTAGTAAAGGTTTTGGTATCTATTGATGGTTTCCTCTCACTACCACCTAGCTTATTACTAGTGATGCCTGGAACTCCTTTCAAAAAGCATTCTTTAAGTTGTTTCCAGGGTTTGAAGTAGGCTTGTTCTAACTTTTCGTAATGAAGTATTCTCTATTGTTGCTAAATTATTACAAAAAAAAAATATTTTTGTGGCTCATGGCTAGAAAAAGATGTTAACTTTCTCCCACCTGCTTCCACTAACTTCAAGGTGTTTCAAAATCTTTAGCTCTGACCTTGGAGAAAACGTAGTTTTCAAAGCGACTCATGTTCTTTTTGAAAGTGGATATTATTTATGCATCTTAATCATGTAGATATTACTGAATCACTACCTGAAGGGAATCATTACATTCTATTTTCTCCCTTCCTTCCTTCCTTTCTTTCTCCTCAATCTTTTTATTCCAGAACTGTATTTGAAACAGACTTGTTAAAAAACCAAACAAACCCAAAACTAATGAAGATTTGGTTTTAAGGCAGGTTTTTGTCTTCTGTCAAATCATACCTTCCACAATGTCTCTTCCTTAGCTTTCTAAGCTCAGCTTCAAATCGTATTATAGCTTACTTTTACAAGTTTGGGCCCAGGCAGAAATCTAGAACTTCAACTTTAGCTCACTCTATACACCTAACTTAGGTATGATTCAGAGGAGCAAAGCTATCTTGCAAGCTTAGTCAATTCAGAGGTATGTAAGCACAGGAAGGACAATTTCGAATACCTAAAGTAGGTGCTTAGAGCACGTTGTGTGGAAAAGGATCCCAGCTTAAAGTCATGAGTGCAAAAAAAAAAGCTTCTTTGACCTACTAATCACCCTTGAGCATTCTCCTGTTCTGCATTCACTGCAATGCCTCTCTTTTCCAGTCAGTCACACTGGCTACGTAATAGAGGAGTTCTTCAGTGCTTCTAATTTTTATTGTCGTTGTGTTCCCACTGTTATGTTAATTAGATTAAACCAGGCTCCCACTGAGACCGGGACAATGATAAACATTGTAGTAATCTGTCAGCTCACTCTGAAACCACTTTTGAAGGCTTTGTGAATGTGCTGCCCCAACAGACCACACTGTTGTGTAATGTAAATAATCTGTTTGGATCACACTTGCCCATATATGTTGGCAATAATCAATATAGAAAAATAAATTAGTAACGACAGGGAACCTGAGGTACATTATCAATCGTGCCAATCAACTAACCATAAAAAGGGTAAAACAAACAGAATAATTTTAAACATGCATTAATCATAGAATCATAGAATGTTTGGGGTTGGAAGGGACCTCTAGAGGTCATCTAGCCCAACCCCCCTGCAGTGAGCAGGGACACCGCTAACTAGATCAGGTTGCTCAGAGCCCCATCCACCCTGGCCGAGAATGTTTCCAGGGATGGGGCCTCCACTACCTCTCTGGGCAACCCGTTCTAGTGTTTCACCACCCTCATTGTAAAGAATTTCTTCCTTATATCTAGTCTAAAACCACCCTGGTTTAGTTTAAAACCATTACCCCTTGTCCTGACACAGCTGGCCCTACTAAAAAGATTTTCCCCATCTTTCCTATAGGCCCCCTTTAAGTACTGAAAGGCCGCAATCGGGTCTCCCCGCAGCCTTCTTTTCTCCAGGCTGAACAAGCCCAACTCTCTTAGCCTGTCCTCATAAGGGAGGTGCTCCAGCCCTCGGATCATTTTTGTCCAGCTTTTCATCCACCAGCACTCCCAAGTCCCTCTCGGCAGGACTGCTCTCGATCCTTTCTCCCCCGAGCCTGTATTGATACTGGGGGTTACCCCAACCCATGTGCATGACCTCGCACTTGGTCTTGTTGAACCTCATGAGGTTCACACAGGCCCACCTCTCCAGCCTGTCCAGGTCTCTCTGGATGACATCCCGTCCTTCTGGTGTGTCAACTGCACCACTCAGCTTGGTGTCATCCACAAACTTGCTGAGGGTGCACTCGATCTCGCTGTCTAAGTCATTGATGAAAACGTTAAACAGCAGCGGTCCCAGTACAGATCCCTGAGGGACACCACTCATCACTGGTCTCCATCCGGACACCGAGCCATTTTTTAACTACACAGTGCAAATATTGTGGGGAATTACGTCCTGTCAGAAGTTTAAAATGACTGTACATTAATACTTATCAGTTTCATTCTCTGGAAAGATCGGCTTCTTCCATTTTCCCTTCTTTGCCTTAAATAGTTTGTAGCCTTTCCACTGCTTGTTCTAAAGATAGTAATAAATTCTAAGAACCTTTAACACAGACCCTCAGTTCTATGGAATTTCACTTCCAGGTAGTTAACTTCTAAATCTGTATTTCGACAGATTTCATCTGAGGAAAAAAGAACAATGTGAGAGCAAGTGCTGAACTGCCTTTCTTGTCTTACTGTATGAAGACATTCAGCAAAAAGGCACTCCTCATTATCAGACCATACCGAGAAGTAGGGTTGACTTCATAAATGCAGGTTTTTTGCAAGTGACATGGAAACCATTAAAACACATAGTTATATACTTCTCACTAGCCTTATGCCTCATTTAACTGAATCCCAAAGGTTTAAGTCTTCTGTATCCAGCATGCGTGCGTGTGTTTTTGTGTTTCTGCATGTATGGACATACATATCTGCTGTGTTCATAAACCTGTATTACACATTTCTCTTCTTACTGCAAATTTGAACCAGATGTGTGAGGCTGTACAGAATAGTGTAAGCTATTTTTCTCTGTGTTCTTGCTGATCATTTGGAAGACAAAAACTTCCCAAATAGCAGAACCACAGACTTTAAAAACAAGTAATGACATACAGCCAAGATCTCACTTTTCCATCCCGTAGCCTGAAAATAATGAAAGAAGAGTGGAGGTGGAACTCAAAAAGGGAAATTATTTCTTCTTTATACCTCTATAATGCCTGCCCCCAGCACCTACCAAAGTCCACTACAGATCCCCACAGATCATAAGGCCAGTTAGAAGATTATCTCACAATTGTTATCTTTGTCTTCAGGCATCGGAGCTGATTCACAAACCTTAAGTGACTTGGTTACGTTCAAATAGGCAGTCTGCAGTACAAGTGGAAATTGGGCTGGCCCTCTTTGAAAATAAACCCTCTAACTGCAAAATCCTATGTAATAAGTTGGACTGAAATGTGGGTGTGTGCAATACGCATTACCAGCCCCAAATAAATTAGAGCTCGGATCTATGTGCCCCAAATTCAAGGGCTCTCCAGACCATAGCAGCAGGATTGTCTTTGAGTTAAACAACTCTTAATGTGTATGAGAAAAGAGCTGTGTTACGAAGAAGTGGGCAGAATTGCTTTGGCAAGTCACATGCTGACTTGGAACCAGAACACAGCTGGCATACACCTAATTTCCACAATTTCTTGAGGTCACTGCTTAAGTTCAAACAATGGAAAAAACAGATGAGTTAAATGAAAACATCTTTTTATTATATTTGAAACACGTAGCCCAGGCATAGTCTTGCAAAATTTACCAGCCTCTGAAAAGTGTGGCACAATCATCCGTTGAGCTTCTCTGCTTACGGAAATTAGCCCACAGTTGATGATATGGTTGTATGGCCATTGCTTGCTTTGACCAGCTACAAAACAAGGTAAGTAAGTCTGTGCTATGCGAAATCCTTTCAAACAGGGTATAAAAAGAGGGAAGGAGTTCATTTGCTGTAACTGATGCTTAAGTCAGGGATGTCTAAAACTGTATCCTGATTTTTTTTTTCAGGGTTTTTTCCGCCTCTCCTCTTTTTTGCCTGCTTCTATCCTTGTCTTTGACTGTCTATTTAAAAATATACTTTTGTTCATTGCTTTTTAAATGACCTTGTAGAGATAAACACAACAGGCCAAGACATACTCATACTTATTTATACTCTTGTGCGCTTTTCAGTGCAAGCATAACCCTTCAACAACTTCTGCAGAAGTGCTCTTGGCTGGGCCATTCACTCGCAGGATTGTGTTAATAATTGCAGAAAAAAACCTCTAGATTTGCAGAAATAATAATTGCAGAAAAAAAATCTATATTTCATTGCATCGGTTTCATATAGCTACAATTACATATGTGACTAAACTTATTTGTAACCTCCTTTAAAGAGATCTTTGCAGATGTTGTGAAGACAAAGAGACTTCATTCTACTATTGTCTGATGTGAAAAACTCCGCAAGAGGGCGCCAGATAGTTGGCTTAAATATCCAGGCAGCTATTGTGAAAAAGCGGTTACTTGCACCTAATTCTAATCAGAGATCAGTAGCTGTATTAACCAACTGCAGATTAGGCCTTCAATACAAAAACATTTTCCATCTACACTCAGTGTGAAGTTTGCTGCTTCTATTTTGCATCCCAAGGAGAGCTTGTATGTGGCTAGGTATGCTTCTACCTACAAACATTGCCTCATTTCTAACCTTGCTGCCATGCTGTCTTATGTCATGAACTTAAAATTTTGCATGTACCTAAAATACTGCCTAGAGCTCTACGATGAGGACAGTGATTGTTAAATTTGTTTGCCAGGGCACAGCACAAATTTTTCACCACAAATGAAAAGATCATCAGTGCAAGAGAGAGCTTTATTATGCATTAGTCTCAGTCTGTAGAGCCATTCCCCCAAATGCTACCACCTTCCATGTTTCAAAGGCCTTTGACCTTGTCTTTGCAATATATATATAGTTATTAATAAAACCCAACCCTATTTCAAAACATTGTGTACAGAATTTCCTCTGTGGGAAACCACATTTGATAGGTGTTAATCACACTTATTTCCTTACTGTCAGGCACTGGAATGGGCCATCCAGGGAAGTGGTGGAGTCCCAATCCCTGGACGTATTTAAAGCTGGGTAGACGAGGTGCTTAGGGACATGGTTTAGTGGCGGGATGGCAGGGTTAGGTTAACTTGATGATCTTAATGGTCTTTCCAACCTAAACGATTCTATGATTCTACTGCAGAGGATAGGACGTTACAAACATTTGCTGAATCACAAATTTAAAAGTTGTAGAACTGGTTTTATCAGATCCCTGTTTCTGTTCAAATTACCTCTGCTAGGCACTGGAGCTGAAGCATTCTGCATTCCTCTTTGCTCTCAGACTACTTAGGTCCTTCTGAAAGTATGTGCCAGATCTCCCCAACTACTTTGAGGAAACAACAAGGTAAAAAACTAAAAGTTATCTCTTCCCTCTTGATCCACTTGTTGTAATGCAAAAGGTAAATAAAGTAGTAAAAAAGGAAAAACAGATGCATCTTGACACCGAGCCTGGCTTCTGTCCTCTTTACTGCACTTTTTTCAGAGAAAGGTAAGCACAGGAATAGCTTCAGTTTCACAAATGCATTTCAAAAAGTCAGCCTTTGCAAATCTAACAGAGAAATGTTAAGCCTTCAAAGCAGATTTGCAATGATTAATTTTTAATTATTTTGAAACAACTGCTTAATTGAACAAGTCCCCGCATAGCACAGGAAAGATAATTATGAAAACCTAAATTATGGCTTTTGGTTAAATTCTGAAAAGTTACCAGCAGCACAAAACACAAACTTGCTTGGAAATCCAAGTCGCAAGAAGAGGTTCTGGCACACTCCAGAACTGGCTGGATATATCGCTAGTGACTTTCCCTAAATACCCTGGGGAAACAACTTTGTTAGAACACCAAGAACCTCCAGTGCTTTAGCTATGTGCTTTCTCTTTGCTTCCAACCCACACTGTGGATTTCAGACGTAGTAATTTGACAGAGTGGAAAATAAAGTGGGCCTGAATCATTTTGTCAAAGAGTGGGAGTAGAGAAATTCCTAGTCTTGTACCCCCACTACCATTCTCTTTCTTGTGGGGGACTTTTTCTGCTACTCTGTCCACCACTCACTCCGAAACTCTCACACTGCTGCTGCTTTCTGAGTTCCTGCTTCCTCCTTATTGTCATTCATGTAGCACAAGTTGTTTTGGGTGATAGCATGCACCTCTCTCATTCACCTTTGGAGGTTTTTTCTTCCAGAATTTGCTTTTCATTCACACCTTTGCAAGCAATACCTGCACTAGCACAAACCAGCCTTGGCCCCCAGCCATGACACTCGGGGGAAGAATGTTATGGGATGGCAGGACTTTGTCCCTCAAGAAGAGAAGAAAGGATTAAGAATCTTTATTGCGCATGGAGATGAAAGAACAGAAGGTCAGTGACAGTTTGCCAGCCACATACGTACTTCAATCTCCTTCAAAAGGGAACAAAAATGCTCAGTGGGAAAGTGAAGAATACTCCCAGGCTAGAAGTATTAAGTCTTAGACAAGTTACTATAGAGAGTGGAGTTCCTTTTCATGTTTTTATTTCTAGACACATTCTTAATTAGAAGACTTATTTGACTTAGCATTCAAGAGGGGCAACATTTTATTGCTTTCCTAGTTTCTTATAATGAGTGACGGCTCTTTTGCATTTATCTCCCAGCCCTGGATTTCTGGGAAAAGAAGGGTGTATCCTCTAACAATTTACCTTTTGTAGCCTGAATTTTGAATATCCATTAGCTACACAGAACAGGTCATAATGCACAACATCCCACGAGCAGAAGGAAACGACATGTGCTTAGTCTGTTATTCCTATCCCTTGAAATAAGCTGGATAAGAAGTATATTCTGTCATCAGAGATGAAATTGCCATTTATATCAAGCCAAAAATCTCAGTGTACTCTGAAAGTACAGCTTAGAGGACATGAAAGTAGAACCAGACACCTGGCTTCACATGCAAGAATCTATGCTAGAATGTAAACTACCAACAGTGAAGTCACACCTACGTTAGGGTACCTGAATTGCTGTAAACACTGCCAGAAGGTTGCCACTTTGGGCACATAAGCAGCTTCTCTCTATTCAGTCATGATTTTCTTTGGCAGCACATGCAAGAAGAAACAATTATTACCTTTGCTTTTGTTGTGGCCAAACATTATGTTTTAGATAAATGGCATTAATTCTCTTCTCTTACCTTTTTAAAGGGATAAGGGAAATGCCCAAAATAAAGTTCCCATCAAATGAAAATATTTGTAATAAACTGCCTAATTAGCTGATTAAATAATTAAATTCTTTGTCTCCCTGCATTTCTACACCTGTTAATACACTGTCTTAAATATCAAATTCAGAATTAATAGCAGCCATTAAGTGCATGCTACCTCACTCCAGAAGTCCAAGTTAAGCATGTCTTTACAAATGATACCTCTAATTGTCCAGCTTTGTTATTTCAGTCAAATGTCTTAATATGCCTTAAAGATATTTCACAAACTAAGGAGATATAAAATGCCCACTCAAAGTATGAACATTCTGAAAATGCTATGTATTTTTGAGCACAAACCCTAAGGCTACAGATTTTGTAAATACATTTTTTTCATTCTAAGTGAGTTTGAGGTTTTGCCCTCTGAAATGTTTAAGGATCTGAATTTCATCTACTAACTTTTTCATTGGCATAGCCATTTCTGTAATTCAGGAGTTTGCTATTTTGAACTATCTTCCATTTTTTAAATTGGCAAAATTCTTTGATCACTGCCTTACACTTCATTTTATGAAGTAGATAATATTATCCTGCAGCTACTCCTGACGTTCTTGGCTAGTTTTGACCTCTGTTTTTACTTTCGGAATCATGCAGTTTAATGGTGTTATGAAAACACTGTCTGGAAAATACTAAATATTGCTGAATTGCTACCAGTTACTGATACCACTGTACTACTGTTGTTCACCAGTCATGGCTGTATGATTGTTTGACTTGTATCTACACCGGCATGCCTCATGCCCATATGACTACTAAAGCTATTAGACTATATTGCCAGTTAAGAGTTGAGATAATTTTTTTCCTACGCTCTCTCTTGTCTTTGCCTTCTTATAAGCAATCTGTGTTAAGAGAACTTGGCCTGATACCATTTTCCATCAAAGCTGGTGAAAGATTTTATGCCCCTGCTTGCTCAAAATCTGTTGCCATTCTGCACGCTGCTTAAGAAGTGCATTGCAGTCATGAGTTTATTAAGGCTATAGTAGGGTCAGATACATCAACTTTTAAAGGATATATTGGAGGGGAAAACAAGTCTTTGACCCTTCCTAAACAAGATGCACTATGCTACTCTCTGCTCCCATCTCTGTTACTCCTCTGCTACTCTGATAGCAAGAACTTAATAATGGTGGGGCCTGAATACTAAAGATCCTGTAGTGTCTCATGCAAAACTTCTTTTCCAAATGAATAAAGCTGATAGAACCCCTAATTTGTGCATTTTGATCCTTGAGTAATATGGATTCTGATACAATTCCCATTTATTTACATTACCTCTATGAGTAGTTAGTATGCCATGGCTTTCTCCTTCTCACTTATTTTTGTCTACAAGTCTCAAAATAAAGCCACAGTCTTTTCAAAGTTCTGAAAATACATTACCGGGGTATTCCTGGACTATTGCTCCAGGAAATTAATACAGATTATAGCAGAGCTGACTGTTTCTGACACACATTGAATTATTTTCATCACATACATAAACAAGCATCTAGGATGCATGACCCACTACTGAAACAGATGATAAGCCTATATCTCCAGATGTTTATTACTGCTATATCCAAAGTAACTCCTTACCTTTCAAGATGCCCATTTGAATGTTGCATGAAGTGACATAACTTGTGCCTGCCCATGAAAGATATCCTCTATCGCTGATTTCTTTGGGACTAATAAACCTATCTACAGCCAGGGAGCCCTACTTCAAACACAATGTCTTCATGAAAGTGAATTATTACCTGATGGAAGAGCTGAATTCCTGCCTTTACCCTATCTTTGTGCAGCTCTCTTTTTTTTCTTGTTAAGGTATCTTAGTTTAGTTTTGAAGCTGGAATAAGCACTAGCATCCCATGCAAGTATACAGAGGGTTTTCTTGTATTCTGAACTTCCTCTAGAACATGACCTGTCCCAGTACAATCTGTGCTGAGCAATCCTGTTTGATTTTCCTCCTTTCCCATTCGTAATACTGGACATTTTTCATTAAAGGTCACACAGCTTGCTTGCCTCTGCTTTGTTTTTAAAGAATCTAAGTCTTAAATTGTGGCAAACCCATCAATTCTGAGCCAGCATTGGCTCAGAACCACCTCAGTGCCCTTTCTTCCTGCCTCACTTATATCTGATTTGATCCGAAGGAAGGCTGCTTTGTATACACTTTGTAAGCTGCACAAAGGGTAAATGCCTCAGAAATTTCTCTTGCTCTGTTTGACAGGGGCAGCCAGCATGGGGAAAAGGATTGAGTATTTTACTAACGTTTAGGCAGACAAGTCTCTCAGCCTACCTGGGACACCACCAATTAGCTTACCTCATCTTACCAATCCACTGCCCATTTATTCTTCCCTTGCTATCACTTATTTACACAGTCATCTTTCTTTATTGCAATGTACCGCAGCAGAGTAATGCACCAAGACTGACATTTCCTCCTACCTTCTCCCACCTTTTGCGTATTATTCCCTGCCTCCAGACTTTTAAAATGGGGGCACTTTATTTTCCTTTTTCTTCTCTCTCTATACTAGTTTCTAAAAGGCAGTGAATGAGTGACCTTCAATCACTTTAACACGTAATAAATATTTTATCTGGAAGGAGGACATGGAAACAGCATGTCTCAGTTGACCGGAGTAATTTTCTTTACTATTATTTTGCTGCTGCAAGGAGCAGAAGAAATGTTTCCATTATACCAGGAACAGTGGAAACCACAACCTGATGACAGCTTTTTCAGCTATCATGCTGCATGGTTTTTTCTACCTGCTGCAGAGAAAGCTGCAAAGAACAAAAATACTCGCAAACACAAAGGTTTGAAATACAGTATTATCCATATCCCAGGCTTTCTTGTCTGCACCCTGAGTGCAGAATCACAGAATACCAGGATAACTTGGGCTGGAGGTGACCTCAGGAGGTCCCTGTCCAACCTCACACATATGGGGAATAGGTTTTCCCTGCATTCAGTCCAAACCCTTCTTGTTTCAGTTTATTGTCACCTCTTGCTTCCTTGCAACACTGAGAAAAGCCTGGCTCCATATTCTCAATAACCTCACAGGAAGGGGTTGGATGATGCCGGGTCCCTGAAGCCTTCCCTGCCGCAGGCTGACCAAGCCCCACTCCTGTGGCCTCTCCTCTCAGGGCAAATGCTCCAGCCCCAACCACCCTGGGGGCCTCACTGACGTCACTCCAGTTTGTCAATTCCTTTCCTGTACTAGGAGCCCAAAACTGGACATGGTTCATGGATGCGTTCTAACAAGTGCTGAGCAGAAGGGACTAATCTCTCCCTTGATCTCCTGGCCATGGCCCGCTCTGTGCCGTCCAGGATGCTGACCCCAGGGCCTTCCCCACAGAGGCAGCAGTGTCCTGACTCCTACACTGAACAGGGTACCTGGTATGGAGCAGAACTGTGCATCTGCACTACATTTTTCCCCTCAACAGGATACCTTCTTCAAGTGATGTCTTAGCAGACTGACAGCCTGCACTTGACAAGTATTCAATGAATACTGAATATGAGCCCACAGTGTGCCCAGGGGGCCAAGAAGGCCAACAGCATCCTGGCTTGTATCAGGAATAGTGTGGCCAGCAGGAGTAGGGAAGCAATCGTGCCCCTCCACACTAGTGAGGCCGAACCTTGAATACTGTGTTCAGTTTTGGACCCCTCACTACAGGAAAGATGTTGCATTGCTGGAACATGTCCAGAGGAGAGCCACAAAGCTGGTGAAGGAGAGCAAGTCTTACGAGAAGTGGCTGAGGGAACTGGGGTTGTTCAGCCTGGAGAAGAGGAGGCTGAGGGGTGACCTTATTACCATCTACAACTGCCTGACAGGAGGTTGTAGCAAGGGGGGTATTAGTCTCTTCTCTGAAGTAACAAGAGGTAGGAGGAGGGGAAATGGCCTCAAGTTGCGCCAGGGGAGGTTTAGATTGGATATTAGGAAAAACTTCTTTACTGAAAGTGTTATCAGGCACTGGAACTGGCTGCCGAGGGAAGTGGTCGAGTCCCCCTCCCTTGAGGGATTTAAAAGATGGGCAGATGAGGTGCTTAGGGACATGGTCTAGTGGTGGACTTTGCAGTGTTAGGTTAACGATTGGACTTGATGATCATAAAGGCCTTTTCAAACCTAACACTATATTGCAGAGAAGACCTGTGGTGCTACTATTAAATACAGGAAATATAAAACCAAATCAAATAAGTATTCTTATAAATATGGGGAGTTGGACACCACTGGCACAACTAACTGTGTTGAATTTCTTTTTGTCTCCCTTTCAGCAAAGTGTTCTTAAAAATGTTTACAGTTTGTTAATTTACATGCCACTGTATAGTTTTGCATTTTACCAGATGCTTCCAACTCGCCTTACACTCCACCTGCCTTTGGAGATCTGCCTTCCTTCCAACTGTATGCTTTCATTTTGCAAATCTTGTTTTTGCAACATTCAATGACCTAATATTCATTCAGCTTTTTTCATCCTGAAAAAAAAATATTTACTGACAGCGGCATGCTAATGTAGAAACTACTTCACTCACTGCAGTACTGCAGACAATTAACAAGTGAAGCAATTTTCACCACTGGACACTTCCTGGTGCAGCAATGGCTTGACAGACAACACCTTCCTTTCCTTGGCACTGACAAACAGCTGAAACATCAGGAAAATTTCAGTCACTAATTCTGACTAGTTTCATTCTAAAGAAAGGAACTTACCAGAATCTCTTTTTCTGTTCTGTACCAGCTTTGAACTTTAACACTTAAAGAGCTCAACACAACCCACTTAGGAAAAATAATTCTTTAAAAAAAACCTGATCAGGAACAAAAAAAGGTCTGTTAAATCCTGTCCCTAGTTGACTCCCTCTGAGATTTAGCCGAGACATTTGATCACACTTAGAAAACAGAGATGTTATTGCTGACTACCTTATCAAGCTCTTGTGAGCATTTAATTATATAGGCTGCGGTGTAGGTCACAAGAATTTGGGGGAGTGAAAGCTACTACATAAAAATAGTTACTTAGAACAACCAGGAATAACCTGTCATAGGCTAGAATTTCTTAACAATACGTGAAGTTTTGCGAAGAGGGAAAAAGTCCAAACGAGGACTCCGTTAATATTCCAATAAGAGAATATTAACTGTAAAACTCTAGGAAAACTTAAAATACTCCATATTGAATTGCTTTAAATACTCCATATTGAATAATCTTAAAATGATGTTGCTGCATCATTAAAGACTGAAGTATTAATTCAAATCTAGGTCTCACAAGGTGATCTCTGTTCACTTGTTACTCGCACCAGATTTAATTACACTAGGCGTACTGCTTTGCTTTTGCTATAAAACAGTTAATGACAACACCAATAAAGGCACCACTGAAGACCCGAAGCTCATAAAAACTATCTTAATTTAACAAACATTAAAACAGACACCAGAAGACAAATGCTTATATCACGTTACGACCGCAGAACAGATTTGAAACACTTGAAAACATCTAATGTGCATTTTTGTATCCTAAATACAAGTCCATGAGTCTTGCTTCAGTTTCTGACCCTTCTTAGAGGAGCGTGAAGATGGCAGCATGCCTTTACGTTGGGCTTGGTGCCACGCTGCCCCAGCCTCACGGTTCAGTCCTGCCCGGGGGTCCAGCTTTGTCCCACAGCCTGCAAACGGCAGGAACGTTCCTCTCTTCAGAAAGGAGGCCGAGAGCAAGATCCGTCAAGAGCTGTGGAGTTTAGCGGGCATGTTCAGGGAGAAAAGCCCAGCGAAGGCCAGCTGGAGGCCGTGCATTTGGTCCACTGGGTCCCGAGGCTGGCGGACCCACTCCTGCCCAAAGGCAGTTTAATAACCTCCCTCCACCGCTTCACCTCGAGACGAGGCAGAAGC
>NW_009259421.1:463102-472032 GCF_000687185.1 Egretta garzetta
GCGCGCGTGTGTGTGTGTCTGTGTGCACACGCAGGCTCGGGCAGCTGCAGAGAGAGGTTCCATACACAGCTCCGTACCACAGCCGCATACCGTAACACCAACCCGGGGAGCAAGGCATTGCCAAATGCCTTACTTGGGAGGCGAGAGCTGATTAGCAGAGTCACGAGCTGTTATGGATGTTTTAATAAATTGCCCCTGCTTAAAATACAATATTCAATATAATTTATCGCTCTGCGTTCCCAGTCTTTTGTTTCTCCTGAAGCCTGTGCACATCACTATGCTGAACAGTATTTGCAAGGCTGATAAACTGATACTGGGAACGACCTGACTGTGAAAATGTCATCGCTTCCAGCAGGGCATCAAGCGGAGAAAGACACTGTGTTGGGAGCTGTAGATGTGTCTCCTCCCTTCACACTCACTCTCGCTGCTTCCGATGTGAATTTAGCACCTGTTTCTTGCCAACTTTTATACTCTGTGGCAGCTGGCTCTTTGAAATTGTTTGTCTTCCTTGGACACACCCCATGGCATAGTGAATATGTGAAACAAACACTGAGCAATATTATTATTCTTGGAATTTTTGTTAAGCTATTTGTTTTTCAGACCCTCTTCCGTGGAAAATAATTGGATCAAGTGCCTAATTATGTAGAAATCTACAGGACAGCTAGTGGAGAAAGCTGATTTCCAGTATGATAAATAATAATCCAGTCCTGTTTGGAAGTGGTTATAGCTCTGTGTAATAACTATGTATTGCACGCAGGCTTTTAAGGATTAAAGGAAATTGCTTGCGTTTGAAAAAACGTGACTGGTGTGCGGGTAAAATTATTTTTGCTTGGGGAAAATTCTTTAGTCAAATATGTCATTCATTCAGTGACAAAGACTCGATTTGTCATAGGAGTTCCCTGCAGAGGTACTCTCATTTGTATTCATCTATATTTTCATTAGAAACTTTTGTAATGATATAATTTGACATTTTTATGTATCATGTCAAGCTTGGAGCTGGCATTCAACTTGTCAGCCTAGACAGAGGCGCTCACTTTGAAAGTAGCAGATATCAATAAGCAGTATTTTTGCATTAAAAGATATATTTGCTTGAAGGATTAGCTTTGTCAGTTGTTTGGTGATGGGAGAGACACTGCACAGAGGTTAATGTGAGCTGCACTGTCGGGTAGCAAGCTTTGTGGCTGGATCTGACTCTTATGGTGTGCTTCAGTGATGATGCTTAAGTAAGTTTAGAACATCTTTAGACCCTACTGACCCTGCGAGTTGTTGTTTACAGTGTTTAATAAATGCCTTGTTATTTTTTGCATTCAGCTTCGTAATGATGGTGGGACGCAGATTTTGCATTGGAGAAATTTAACTTCTTCGGTGGCTAAAATTTTGACCTTTGGCATGAAAGCTTTGAACCACCAGCCCTACTGCAGTTGCCAAGAAAAGCACTGCCTGTCATGTCTTAAGAGTTCTAGTGATACACAAACGCCAGTGTAATAAATCGCTTGGGGCTCCCTTTGTCAATGGCACTTTGTGTTTTAAGAGTGATGCATGGTCATACATTGAGTATGAAGACTTGATTGGGCATCTTGGGTGATTAGAGCAGAATTCTGGCATTTTCAGGGCTGTGTTATCATGAAATAGAAATGTGGTTGGCACGTATAGGAAAGCCATCAGTCTTACATGTGAAATAGATGAATTTCTTCAGCTTCCTTTAAATGTTTCTCTTTCCTTTGCTTAACAAAAAGAATGCAGTGGGGGAGATGGGGGAAGCCATGAGGAAAAGGGAGCTTCAAAAATGAGACGTAAGTCTGCAACTGCTCCGTTATATGTTTCTTAAAAGGACTGCTGGATCTACTGTTACTGCAGCGTCAGTTCAGAGAACATGCATGAAAGACTTATCAAAGGGATTCCTTCCACTTTTTTTTTTCTTGCTTAAATGCCCCTTACCTATTTTTACTGAATAGGTCAGCAGTTTAATAATGATGCAAACAGAAAGAAAAGAGATTGAAGAAGGGATATTGTTGAGCCTAAACTTGGTTCTGCTTGTTGGAAATAACTGGCCTTTGAAGCTGACCTTAAATTCTTAATTTTCTGAGGAATGAGCAGTGTTTGGTATTATGGAGCTGTTTAGACTTGTTGCAGAGGAGAAATATTTTAGGAATTATCCCTGTCTGCCTTCCCCCTGCTTCTGGATCATGGAGCTCTCTCGCGAACAGCTGGGAGTTAGCTGTAGTATTCTGCTAACTAATTAAAAACCTAATCCGTTCTTTACTCTTTACCGCTCAGGGATAAAATTAAACTATTTTAGATGCTTACTGAGTTTAAACTGTGTAAGTATTGCTCCTGTAGCACTGTTTACAAAGCGTACAGTTTTATTTGAGCGAGTGTCCTTGAACCACAAATTATTGTTAGCTGTCACCCAGCTTTAGATGAAAGCTGTCTGGTTGCCAAATTAACAATTTTATTTCTATATATTTATTGTAGGTATTAAGTCAGTCATAAATAAGATTACTTGAGTCTTTCTTTTTGTCTCTCAAGTGTTGTGGGGGAGTTTATTTTCTGTTTATTAATAACCAAGCTGTCTTTTGCTCCCATTAAGAAAATTATATTGCTATCAGTTGTGGCTAGCTTCACTATGATAACTGGTAAGTGGGTGAGGAATTTTTGTGGCTATCTAACATAGCTCTGGAAAAACTGAAAAAACCCAAGCATATTTCTTGATCTAATATCCTCAGATTTTCTCCCACAATTAAATTCATTAGAATATTCCTGCTTACTGCCATTTATATTAATAAATGGGATGGATAGTAGGTATGCTGTATGCTGAAGGGAAGGATAACAAAGTGGCTGACTTGATGTGATCCCAGTTGCTAGGGGAGAGCAGTACACCCAATTTATAGTATATTTGGCTTGAGCTTCTATGATGTTTCTTAAAATCTGCTGAGAAGCATCTTGGGTCCCGTAGCGCTGTAACAAAGCAGCCAAAGCAGTAGTCCAAGGAGCTGATGAGCAGGCTTTCATTTTTTCTGCTGGTGAAATGAAAAATAACAAACCCACGTTGGGTTTCCCAATGGAAGTAGAAGCAGATCTGTGCTGGCTCCTAAAGCACTGCAGTTCAGGGTCTAGCATGGTAATTTCAACGTGCCTTCGGTTTTACACTGTCTGGGCAACTGGATGGTGAGCGAGCTGTTCCGCTGTGCGCTCAGGAGGGGCATCTGACAGCTGGAACAGCCACCGCAGTGCAGTGGGGGGAGCAGGAGGTACAGCCCTGCAGAGTACTCTAACAAATTAGCTATGGAAGTGATGTATCAGTTCTGTAACACCTGTTTATAACATCCTATTAAAGTTATTCCTCACATTTGCAATTGAATAGAGCCTAGGTTTTGATGTTGTCGGTGCCTGACACCACCACGACTGTCAGGGAGGAGCCTGAAAGTCTTGACTACGCATCTCTCTGGCAGGAGGTTTTTTTTTTTAATCTGGGTGAACATAGTGTTGTATTAAAACTGCAAAATCCTGGAGGTGAAATTGAATCGGTGTGTTTCATTACCACCACCAAAAGTGGGTTGAGCTATTGGGTAAAAAACAACTGCGTTTTTTTGGTGTGTTTTTTTTTTTTTTTTTTTTTTCCTGGTGCAAGTAATTTCTACCAGCACAGTCATCAGTCAGAGACTGTGTTTTTCCACATGCCCAATGTAAAAACTGAAAGTAGAAGACTAGTTTTCTAGCGACCTGACCTTTGCTGCTGTACTAGTAACAGCATTTGTGGAGATGGAAAAGATCATTTGAATTGTAGTGCAAGTATGTTCATAGGATTTCTATTAAAGTGTATGGCAAACTAAAAGGCTAACAGGGGTATTGAAATCTTCTAACTTAACCTTATTGACTGGAGTGGTCAGTTCTCGCTGTTGGCAGATGTTATTTCAGGGAGACAGCAAGAAATTGGTTAGCCTCAAAAAAATGTGCCAGCAGTGCTATCAGGGTAAGAAAGTACTACAAAAACAAAAGCACTGGTTTGGAAGCATAGTTTGGTGGTGAGGGAGTGGGTACACTCCACAACAGCAGGGTACATGGTACCTTGATATAGTGAACTCCATGTAAATGTGGTCTTTTACTGCAGACCATGACATCCAGTGCATTATAAACACAGGTACTAAACAATGAATTTAGGAAAAGGGAAAAAATAAAAAGTAAGTCTGATTAAAAATATCCTAAAGCAACGTGTATCATTCCTGGCCTGTTTGTATGTATTTAGTTGCTGTGACAGATTAAATGTTTCTGGAGTTTGAAGGTTTATTTTTGCTTGCTCCTGAAAGTTTTCAAACCTCTATCCCTCCTACTCTGATCCGGTAACAGCACTGAAATTAATTTTAGGCAGGATTTTAGAAAGCCATTTTTGCTTTTCTTCACAGTTGGTTGTTAATTCTGAAGTTTAAGGTTGACTTAACTCTAAGAGTTTAATAACCTCATTTTTGAGACTCGCCTGGGTAGTCATACACACAGTATACAGTAGGATGCTTCATAATACGAGAAACTTTGAATAAAATTTAACAAATAACAGCGAAAATGGCAATTCTGCTCAATCCCCACCCCACCCCAAGTTGTGGTTAAAATCGTTACTTCACAGGGCTAAATTATGTCATGGTAATGGCTGATTTGTTTTTTGTATGAATTGTTGGTGAAGGTCTTTGGCACATTTGAGATCAAGTGCTTGCCTGAATCTATTGACCCACATCAAGAGTGAAAAGGTACCATTCCTTTAACTTTTGTTTTCACTCCTGGCAGAAGGCGTTAGTGTTGTATCGTATTTTAGTACTCACTTTGGACAAGATATAAATGGTAGGTACCTTCTTTTTTTTTTTTTTTTTTAGCTTTAATGATTAAAATAATCTTACTACATGTTGCATTAGAACAGTGTGCAATGGTTGCTTTTTCTTTTCTTTTTTTTTTTTTTCTTTTTTGGTACCAAAACCTGAAAAATTTTTTACTTAATCCCTCCAAACTAAAGAAGATCTAAGCTTTTTAGTTTAGGAATAGGCTAATATTGAAATGGGATGAATTCAAGTATTTGTAGGTATGACAGCTAGAGGAATGGGTGAATTCTGGGCTAACTGGAGGCAACTAACATGGTATAGAGTTCTCTGCAAATGTTGTGATTTTGTGTATTTCATTTTTGTAGCTGAGCAGATGTCCAGAAGGGTATGATACAGAACTGTAAATAAGAAGTTGAGCACTAAGGACTGAGCTTATTGACAGTAAAGGGGTGATCCAGGAGGCAGTGTGAAAAGGCCACTGATGCCCCTAGCAGGGAATATTGAACCCATTAGAATAAAGTGGAATTTGAGCATTATCTACATACGAGCAATGTACGTGGACATATAGTGCTTATATGCTGTTACACTTTACTGCTGCAAATATACAGAGAAGCACCACCTTAAAAATCACACACTTGCGTCTAAAAGTACATGACTGTTTTTAACACTGTGATAAAACAGCCTTGAATGTGATGAAAAGTTTAATTTGATACTTTTTTTTTTCTTAATGCTCTTGACATCTAAAATGGGAATATTATCTCTCTTTGGTCACTTCTATTAGTGTTAGATTAATTGAATTCTTTCATAGGTGTACATGTGTGCAGCAGATGGTTTGTATGAGGTCATAGCACAAATGTTTCTGAAGGCTAGGATGAGCAGCTTGATGATTGGAAATGCTGCCATACTCCAAGGATCAATTGATTTCAGGTCCAGTAAATTGTGAATGGCAATTAACTGGAAGATCCCACATCTTAAGGCACCAGGCAAAACCACTTTCTTCCTTAGGAGAATAAACACAGGGAAGAAACTGTAAAAGGCCATGTGCTAGCAAGCTAGTGTGTTTCAGAAATGCCATTATTATTTTTTTCCCCCCCCTCTGTCAAATGTCATCTGTCCGGTAGCCTACTGGACGTTTCATAATCACAGCCCTAGGTGGTGTTCTTGGGTTTCAAGGAAGGATTTCTTTAATGTTGAAGAGAAATCCCTGTTAAGTTTATGGGGCAGGTTGTGGGGAAAATGGGAGTTTGGGACTAGTTATCAGGAAAGCTAAAAACTTGAAACTAGCGTGATTGAGAGGGACAATCATGCTGGGAAAACAACTGTAGTGTTACCAACTGTTGAGACTGTTAAACTGCACCGGTGCCTCGGGTTTCTCTGCATTCCTCAGTTTTATTGGCTGCTTTGGGACGTTTTTGAGTCTGTGGTCTTGAATTAATTATATTTTTTTTCTTTTTGTCTCCTGGCTGGCAGTGCTCTAGGGCAGAAATGAGAATCTCTGCTAACTGCTCTTTATAGGCTGACAAATTTGGATTTCTCAGTTTGACCATCTGGAAATGAAGAGCTTTGTAATTCTTACTTTGGGAATAAAAAAAGCTTCCCTAATCTTTATGTACTTCAACTGTTGAGGTTCATAAAATAACTTCTTACGTAGTCGAGTCTCTTGTAGGTGAAAAGCTTTGTTATTGAAAGTAATGGGATAAGAGGAAAAAGTACAAATCTTTCTAGGGTGACCTTTCCAATGGATTTCAATGAGCTTCAGATTTTAAAAAAATCTATTCTAGGTGGCAAATGAGAGAATCTGACAAACTATCTTAAAGATTACGTGCTTTCAAGCAGCCTGTAGAAATGCATACTTACAACTTCTAATATGCATTCTGGTGACATAATACTATAAAGAAAAGGAGACTATGTTATTTTTTCATGGAGAACAGGCTGGATTTATATTTAAAAATTAGAACTTGGCACAAGGTTGTGCCCTGAGTGTGGGAAACTTCTGGCACTCATGTATGTCCAAATAATTTTATTGCATTAGTAACTTCTTCGTTCTGCCAGTCAATCAGTTACCTAACATTCAGTGGGAGTTGGATGTACCCATCTGAAAGTAAAATTTGTGTTTCATTTTAATATTAGTTTTCTATTTTTATTATAGTTAAATTGTTTTCTCAGCTGTAGTGGCCTCTATATATAATTGATCAAAACATTTTAATGTTTTACTTCTGTAAATAAAGTAGGAAAACAGGATGGCAAGGAAGCAGATGCAAACATTGTTAAAATGGCATTGTCAGTATGATTATCACATTGTGTCTGTTCCTCAGTGTGCATCACGCTATCCTTCAAGTGTAACTGAAATTGGAATGACTTGAAGTAGTGAAAGGGTAAACCTGCTTTAAGTTGTTTCATTACATTAAACATCGACTGTAACGTGCAGTGCAGTCAGATTTCTTGCATTAATATACATTATTATTTACAGTAATGTGTGGCCTCAGGAAAGTCCCAGCCGTTCTTTATTTTCATACATTTTTGTTCAGACTTAGTTTCTGTTCATTTTGTTTAGCTCAAAACCAGGTTCCCAGGTTTGCTCTTTAAGAATGAAATACAGAAACCCTTAAAAATAGATCTGGGAAGAAAGGAGAGAGAGGAGTGTCTCATGGCTAATAGGTTTCCTAACGTAGGGGTTATAACGTCAGCCTTCAAGCAATCATAAATGTAAATGTGGTCTTTGTACTATTATTCAGTTGTCTGGGGAAGAGTGTAAGGACAGCAGTCGAATCTGTCATGGAGGTAGATGGGGTTTTGTCTCTGGGTTGACATGATCTTTGTTCTTGCAGTACGTTTGGAGAGAGGTGGAAGAGTGGAGGCTTTCTGCAGTGCTCTGGAGGCTTTGGGTGATTGCAGGGGGCTGTATCGGTAACAGTGCCCTTCCTTCTGGTATTTGGGAAGGAAATGGGGGAGGACTGTGCTCGCATTTGCAGGGAGTGTTTTTTCACATGGAGGTGGTAGGTAGGGTTGTAACAATGCAGATGGTTTTAAACACCTGCTGCCAAAGTCCAATTCAGCATCCAAGGATGATGTCCTGACAAGAATCTAGTAGCTTTCTTATTTCATAGAATCATTGGGTTGGAAGGGACCTTGAACATGATCTAGTTCCAACCTCCCTGCCATGGGCAGGGACACTTTCCACTAGACCAGGTTGCTCAAAGCCCCATCCAACCTGGCCTTGAACACTTCCAGGATGGGACATCCACAGCTTTTCTGGGCAACCTGTTCCAGTGCCTCACCACCCTCATAGTGAAGAATTTCTAGCTTATATCTAATCTAAATCTACCCTCTTTCAGTTTAAAGCCATTACCCCTTGTCCTATCCCTACCTGCCCTTGTAAAAAGTCCCTCTCCAGCATCGGATACTGGAAGGCTGCTATAAGGTCGAGTTTGAGTGTCTTCAAGAGTGAAGATCCTACAATCTTTTGAAGTGACCTTTTATTAGTGATCCTTTTGCTGTGGCTTTATGCTTTCAGTATAGCATTAGTTTCCTCTATGAACTACACTGTTCGACACTTACCAGTTTCTTCTGTCTCTCTGTATGCCTTTTGTCATGGCAAATACTTTATCGTTTTGGTAGCTTATGTAATTTTCGCTTTATGTCTGGCTTATGGTATGAGTCCGCAGCACTGGCTCCTAAAGATTCTTAATGGGGTTTTAATGACTGTAAGAGACTAGGATGGATACAAAATCATATCTTATCTCTTAGATGTTTGCAAGACTGACAACTTGAATGTTGCACGATGGAGGTGGGCTGCACCGCAGAGGTGCTGTGTTTGGATTGCAACTCTGAACAGGAATTGATGAGCTTGAATTTGTTGTTAGCATAGATCACGACTGATTGTGTCAAGAGAAGGTGACTGTACACGAGGCTAGTATAATATTGAATTCAATTTGCGAATATAAAGAAGTGAAGATCTTCCCAGTAAGGGATGTTGTGACATTGAACTTGATATTGGGAGGACAAGGACTGATAGCTGAATGAACTAAAACCACTTTAGTGTCTCTTGAGCTTATCCCCTTTTGAGATCAGTATATAATTATAGTGAGTGCAATATAAACATAGTGAGAGACAGTTTGAAGAGCG
>NW_009259421.1:472052-508469 GCF_000687185.1 Egretta garzetta
GGGGGGGAACGATGGCGCACAGACAAATGAAGTGACATACTTGTTCAGGATCATCGAACAGTTAATTTCGGAACAAAATGAGCTCCAGGCCAGAATCTGATTCAGCTGTCCCCCAGGGATTTTGAGATCCAGAGGTGAAAGAAACTTCAGAAAAGAGTGAACACTAAAAGTACTAGGTTGTAATCTAGTACCAGTAGTCCTAGATTACACCCAAATGTAAAGCAATCTGAGCTGCCAGTGAATTGCAGTGAAGATTAATTCCTTCAAGTAATGTTTTTTTTTTTTTCCAATTCTTAGCCAGAAAGTAAAAACAGAAACCCCTTAAATTTCAGAATGCTTTAATGGAATAAATTGAAAGATTGAGTTGAATACTTTGTCAAAACATGCAATTTGTCCCTAATACTAGTTACAGTATAAGAGAGAGTAAAATATAAAACTCTAATCCTGTTAAGCTTCCAAAGTAACTGCACTATGATACCTGTTTTTAAAAGAACTAATCCTTTGGAAGAAAAAATTGAAATGGTTGAAGGTGCTGTTGAACTTGGCATACCAAACAGAGGTCTAACTCTTTTACTGTTTTAAGTCTAAATATTTACCTTTTAAAACTTGGAACGAAAATAAGTTGATTTCTAAGGATTTAATACTGCATAAAAATGTGGTTTTTTTTTTTTTTTTTAAAGAGCCTGATGCTTTTTTTTTTTTTCCCCCTAAGAAGTGTTTTTTTTCATGAAACTATCGGAGATCAGTACACTTTTGAATTATGTAGCAGCTGGTACAGCTGTGGCCACACCTGAGCTGGGTTTGTGGGTTATCTCTTCCAGCTGCTTGGTACCATTCCACCCTTTCTCTGATCTCAAGGTGGGCTGACATAATTGTGCGTGCAGTTGCTCTTTAGCCTTTGCCTGGGCTAAAATAGGCACTGCAAAGTGTTTTGGAGAATAATTCAGGTTCTGGGGGATCTTTGGATGTCATCTGGTAGGATGTCTCCTGCTCCATGGTTAAAGCAGGACCTCCATCAAGGTTAGTTCCAAGCTAGAACTAAGGAAATCTTAAATTTTGACAAATGACAAATTTTGAGAAAGAAGACTTAAAGAACAACTACATGTTGGTGGTAAACCGCTGAAAAGGTAAGGTAGGGAAGAACAGGAGCAGTGACATGTTGCTGCCGAGCTCTTCCTTTGGCTGCTTGTAGCTGGAGCAGCCTGTCTGCCTGCAGCTCTGAGTGGTCTGAAGTGTACTTGCTGCCAGTTGGATTTTATTTTTACTGGATAGGTTCAGGAATGGGATACCCGAATGCCCGACCTACTGTGACTCATTACTACATTTGAGCAAATAATGAAGCATATTTCAGTATAAAAGCTTGTAAAGTGGATGTGGCATGTGACAAGTGCAGATGTTGCTCTGCTGGAGTTTTTTCTAAGCACGTTGGAAGGACTCTCCAGCATAAATTCCCTGATCAGTAAGCAGGCAGGAGATCAGAGGGGCTTTTCTAATGGGGTCTTTCATACTGTTGTTGTTTCCTATAACTGTCTGCCTGTTTTCTAGTGCTTCAGGAACAGGACTTATTTGTTGTTATGTTTTTAAACCCCAGACTTTTGTCCTCAAATTTGTTTTGGAAAATAGTCTACAGATGGATGACCACAAAGAGCTGGATTGTATAAGCTCTGTTTTCCAAGGAAATCAGGCTTAAATAGCAAGTCTTTCAAATGAAGTGATGCGGTGCTTGTTACTGAAGCCGGCAGGCTCATCTCCCAGCTGTAGTTAGGGAGCTATTCAACTTTTGGATAAAGTTTGGTTATATAAAATGGATCACAAGTTTCTGAAGCTCCTTAGGAACAGCACAGGTGGGGTTTGTTTTCTTTTGTTTTTAATGTTCTGGCAATGTGGAGAACTGAGAAACATCCTGGGTACAAAGAAATAAAAAAATTGACACATTCTGATAATCTTTAGCAATCTCCCTCTTTCATCTTCAAGTTTTCTGCTATAAAGGACACAAAGCAACTAGGCAAGTTTTATGACTAAATACTAAATGTTAGCTTTGTTTCCCTTTTTTCAGCTGCTGTTTGGAACTGGGGAGTGACAAGGAATCAAGCCTGAAGAGATTCACAGCGTTTCTGGTTCTCAGATTTATAATGCGTTCTTTTGGTTTTATCAGTCAGCTCTTGCTTTGATAGTGATGGATGCGCATACGCTGTAATTATGAAGTTTGTGCTTAAGAGTTTTACTGTGTTTGAAGACTGAGTCAGTCTGAAGGATCGCAGGTGTCCTTATAATATTGGTTAGGGTTTTTTTTCTTTTTTAATGACTGACAAGGGTGGCCCTCTGGGTATAGCATAAATCAGAACAACTAGTACTTGTTAGTGCCTCCGAGAGAAAGATGTTTGATCTGGCTACAGGAATGTGGCTTCTCCCCTTCGTATTGCCCAGCTGTCATGCGACTGGTTTCTCTCCTCTTACATCCAGAGGGTAGAGACAAGTCATAAAGTTGTGATGTGTTAGAAGTTGTTTCAAAAACTTAATGATGAAAAGAGGCTCACAGGACATATCTGACTTCACATTGTTCCCAATGCTGTGACCTGTGAAGAAAAGATCTTGTTTTCATTTATAAAGTGGAAAAGATCTGAAATGTTGAATAGCTGAAAACCGAAGTAGATATTGTTGTGATGAAATCTGCATCGTATTTTGAGTTGGAAATATGAGCATGAGAAAAATTGTTATGTAAGACTTCTTTTTTAAAAAGAATGCTGAAAGGGATGCAGAAGAATAGCGAACTATGTCAGCGAAAATCCAGCTTCAGAACATGAGATTTCAGTGGAATAAATTTCAACACTGAAGAATAAATGCAAGGTTTTATATTTATTCTGTATCTTCCCTCCTCTTGCCAGTAGTAGTTAATAAAAAAGTCTGTTGTCCTTCTGTCTAGAAACTTCCCACTTTATATTTTTAACTCTGAACAAAGCGTCAACAACAGAAAAAAAAATCTTGCTTTGGTTCATGAAAGACTTTTCCTAATTTTGTAGCTTTAGAAAGGATCATCTAGTCTGGCCTGCACCATTCAGGATTTCTTTCAGCAGATGCCTGCTTCAAATCTCATAGCGGTGGACAGCCTTAAAAGAAAACTTAAGTAAGGAGTAATACCTGTATTAGTGTTGCAGGCTGTGAATGTCTTGGCACTGTCAGAACAGCTAGAAAAAGCCCTTCTGTCAGATTCACCTGTGTGCCAGGCAAGGAGAGCTGGAGGTGGTCTGTCCACAGCAATTCAGCTCCACAGCCAGCACAAGAACAGAGAGAACGATGGAGTCCAGTCGTGTCTTGCTCATTCAGGTTTTTTCTACTGGAGACCAACAAACGAACTAAGCAGTGCTCTTTGGGATGTGCTTTGAAAATGACTGCCTCCAAAGAGTACTTGCTTACTTAAAACAGATACCAGTATAGTTGTCTATTTGCTGTTAAACCTGAGAGCGAGGGGCCAGTGCAATCTCTTCCTGCTTGGTTGTAAAGCTTGACTGGAGAGTCAGCTAGTTGTAGAGGCTTTTCCTACCGCTGTTCCCCAGGTGAGTGGAGAAGATCAGTCATGGTTGAGAACTTTGGAAGAGATGGTTTACTGGTTATGATTTTGAGACTGCTAGTTGATACTTGGTGGCTATTACGTGGTCAGTGCAATTTTAGGTCAAAACGCTTCTCCTGATTGTGGAGTTCAGTCTCTGATACTGGCACCCGCTGTTGATGTTGCTGTATTAGATTTCAGCAGTGTGAGGAAATGTAATCCAATGCAATGTCCAACACTGTCCTAAGGAAGAGAAGTCAAGCCTCATTCATGTGCATTTTCCAGGCCCAATACAGATCTGAAAACTGTAGGGGAGAAGCAGATTAAAACTTCCATGCAGTGTACTGTGATTTGTTGTTGTTGATGATTTTTTTTTTTTTTGGGGGGGGGCTTTTCAGCATGTTTCACTTGTCCATGTTTCCACTGTTTCTCAGATTTCTACTTCGTACATACCCGAGGCAGAGGAGGTGTTTGCTAGCAATAAAGTGGACTATGTGGATCTCTCCATCTTTCAGATAGCTTTAAGGCCAGTGTTTTTCATCTTAAAATTTGAGAGTGCTACCACTGCTGACCTTGGGGTGAGAATGAAGCACTCAGCATCACATTAGAAGCTTTTAGAATAAAGCTGGTCAATCACTTATCATGACACTTGTACTGTGTCTTCTGCAGTGTAGCCTCGGGCTTGTAGGCAAGGTTGCAGTATAAATGATAGTGTTAATACACTTGTTCTCCGGATTGATAGGCTGGCTGACAGTCTGGCACCCAGAGAGCTGCCTTTCTGTGTTAGCAAGTGTAAGCATGCAAATTTAGGCAGGATATTATTTGTACATGCGATGATCTCTTTACTGTGGGGCTGCTTAGATGAGCTCTTTACTGTGATGGAGCTGCATAATGTTGGGAGCAGGCTTTTCTGTTAAGAGAGGCTGGATTTACTGGGGTTTATGTCTCTTAATCTGCTGCAGTCTGACTGTATGCTTCAGCAGGTTTTGGGAAGGGTGTGAACGATTAGCAGCTTCACAAATTTCTCTCAGTAGTTGAAATGATAGTTAATTAATGTGTCAGCTTTAAAAGCACTCAAGAGTAGTGCAGACATGTAATAATAATGTTGGGCCTCTGTTAGAACAACCGTCTGGCAACAACACATAACAAAAATCCTTACCCCGAAGGACCCAACTTCCTGTATGCCTGGAATTACCTTAAATGATAGTGGAAATCAGAACACACAGAAATACTATTTCCTTCCAACATTGCTTCTTTGCTGAGATGCATCACTTAATACCATCATTAAAGTCATACCTCTGAATAATTTAAATGAAGTGCCCAGAATCCTGACAGGACAGTCCAATGCTTGGCCAGACTGGGAGCTGACAGTCTACAGTTGGGTCATGGTGGCTTGTCACTTTTAATGGGGAGGTGAGGTCCTAACTGGCATCTTACTTTTCTGATCCACACAGGGGAACACGTCTCTTGTGACGAGTAAACTGTATTTTTAGGGCACAACACTTACATAGTAGAAATTGGAGCTGGCGATCTGTCATCTCCTAATTATTTCTTTTGATGCCTCTTCAGACCCTTGTTAACTTCCTAGACATAATAGTAGACATGGCTACTTCATGTCAGGCTTCCCGCCTCCCACCCTTTTTTCATGAGCTGGGAAAACCAATTTCTGTGCCTGCATAAAAGTAAATATAATAATCTTTGCTGCACTGCTTCTCTCTCTTTTCCCTCAATAATTAATTAAAGCTTACAAAGTAACCTTGTTCTCCAGAGGGCTTGACCCCTTTCATATAGAACTCGATGAATTGGAAACTGGTTTATAATGTACCTGGTAGATGCCAATAGAATCTGCATTTGGCTGCAGATTTGAAGGGTCTGGAAATACAAACCTAGATTTAAATAAAAGTTGTAAAAGAAAGGAAGAAAGCTTTTTCCACCTAGTAGAAATGTCTGCAGCTGCAATCTTGCCTCTTACATGGTTACTTTTTTTTTTTTTCCCAAACATACCACAGCGTCTGGGATGAGTTTTCCTGCTTCAAGGCAGGCATTTTTGGAGGGATGGGCAGGATTGCCCTCTCTCCCTCAGTGTGAAAATGTTTCGGTTCAGAAACATAATTTCCTTCTGTTGTTTTGACCTGACTTTCTTTCACATGTCTGCACTGACCATGTCTTGCCTAATCTCAAAATTTTGATGGGAAAGCTTTGTGGTCTCTCTGCATGATCTTTTTTTTTTTTTTTGTGGTGGTGTTTTTTGTTTATAGGATTTTTCTTAATGAAAAGGTGATGTGTGCTTTTGCCTGTAAGCAAATTCTGCAGTGGTGGTGGTGTAAAAGTTCTGACTTCACCCCCCCCCCCCCCCAAAAAAAACCCCCCCCCCCCATGTCATTGCGAATCACGTGCCTATGCACTGCAGCCCAGTGGGATTGCACAGGAAAATCGGGTGTCTTGGTTGGAATTACCCAGTGACTAGGTTTTACTTGCTCTTTCAGTATTCTCTAAATTTCTGATTGGAAACCCCTAGTAATATATTTTCAGGAGGAAAAAGGCATTATAGTGTGCTTCTAGGGAACACATTTACCTAATTTTCTGTGTACATGTATAATTTTGACCTTCCACTGGGTTAGGAAGTAGACCCTACTTGACCTGTATGCAGGTTCGTAAGTGGATGTTTTATGGATGTTTTCCGCATCAGGTGGCATTTGCAGCCTTCGCACCACACAGCCAAAGTTGTATGGCCTTCAGTTCTATGTCGCTTTTGTTTAACAACCTTAATTGATTTTTGCAAAGTGTTCATGGCTGACTGACTCCTTCAGTTTTTCTGGAGTGGTACAGTGCATGGGATTATCCATGTGTAACACAGTGGAGCCTGGTACTTGGATGAACAAGTGTTCGCCCCGTAATTCTCCTTTTTTGGCACAGAGACCACTGTGTCTGGACCTGGGGTCTCCATGCTTGCCAGAGAAGCCTGCTCGGGAGAGGGAGCTGGCTCCTGTAGCCAGGTGTATGTCAGTGTGCAACTTGTTTCTCTCTTTTTCTTCCCAGCCATGTCTCAAGCTGTGCAGACAAATGGGACACAACCTTTAAGCAAAACATGGGAGCTCAGTTTGTATGAATTGCAAAGAACGCCTCAGGTAAAGAGCTGGCCTTTATGGCAAGGCGCTTTTTTACACATTTTAGAACATGAAGCTTGACGTTTAAGATTTTCTTTCTCCTTTAGGAGTGTTAACTGCCTATTTTACATTATAGTATATGTTTAAAAAGTCCTCTGAAAACAAAAGCTGTCTTATAATATTGGAAAAATAAACTGATGTTTGATCTTTATTTCTTTTTTCCTTCCTTTAGCAGCATGTGTATGTTTGATGTGGTTGTGTATTTGTCTTGTTTTGTCTTTTTGCTGTGTTTCTCTTTTAAAAGAATAGCAAAACATGCAGCCTTTGTGAGAAAGTTACTAAATTCCATTTATTTTACGCTAGGAAGCAATCACCGATGGCTTGGAAATAGTGGTGTCACCCAGGAGCCTGCACAGTGAACTGATGTGTCCCATCTGTTTGGATATGTTAAAAAACACCATGACAACAAAAGAATGTTTGCATCGCTTCTGTGCTGACTGTATCATTACAGCCCTCAGGAGTGGGTATGTAAATATTATTACAGGGAAAAGGGATTTCACTTAAGATGAAAATGTGATCAAGGAAATCCTCTAAGTCCTGGGCATTGATGTGGAACAGTTACGTGCCTCCTTTTTTTTTTTTTTTTTTTTTTTTTTTTCCAATCCAGTAACAGCAAAACAAAAATACACCACATTACTTACAAAATGAGTCTCGTTTGTCTTATTCTTCCTTTTCCTACTAATAAGTTGCAAATTGTGTGGCCTTCCAGCAGTAGTCCTGCTTCCAAGCTTCACTACTATTTCTGATAATGGCAATTACCTGTGTTCAAGAGGTTACACTTCATTTGCTATGCCTGTATAAATTCTGATGAGTAATTAGCAAAAATACATTAGAGGAAAACAAGAAAACCATCAGGAGTAAAGATGCCAGGGTTTCAGTTATTGAGGCCTCTCTTCTTACAGGAAAAAAATAGTGTGAACCTGAAATTTTAGTTAAATGAGGACAAAATGGTAGGAAGGACAAGACTGTTTTAGTTTTCCTGGTAATAATTCGTGCTTGAACTATAGAATAGGTTCTTCAGTCTCTGTTTTGTCTTGTGAGTGCTAGGAAGACTGTGCCTTAATATAATCTGCACTAGGCATGCATTTCTTCTAGGTGAAAATCCATCCAGAGGGTTAAGGGAAGAACTTTTTTGCAGAGTGGAACTTTTGAACTCTTCAGTCTAAATACAGTTTGCTCAAACATACTTTAAAAAAAAAAAAGTGAAGCAGGGAGATGTATGTTTGGGGGTTTTGTTTAAATATCTGGAACTACCTGGTCTGTCAAAAGATAGAAGCCCCATTCCAGATTTACTATAAATATTGAGTCTTGGAGAGCACTTTCACTAAGAATTACAGCATTAGGGCAGACTTTTGTTATTCCTGGAGAGTTAGTATTATTTTCTGCCTTCTTGTTTGTGTCTAGCAACAAAGAATGTCCCACGTGTCGTAAAAAGCTAGTCTCAAAAAGATCACTGAGACCAGATCCCAATTTTGATGCTCTCATCAGTAAAATTTATCCAAGCCGAGATGAATATGAAGCTCATCAGGAGAGAGTGCTAGCAAGAATCAGCAAGCACAATAACCAGCAAGCTTTAAGTCACAGCATTGAGGAAGGATTAAAGATTCAGGCTATGAACAGGTACGTAATCCACGTAATTTGTCCACGTGTAACCTTGTTTGCCTTAACACTAAAAATACACAGTGTGTCCTCACTCCCTGTATAGCCTGAGATTCCTCTTCTCTCCGCTGAAGTCTGCCAAAACAATTTTTAACCTTCTGTCTGCTAATAGTAACCTTTTTATCACTCCCTGCAACTTCTGTGGCAGCCTGATGTAGACAGCAGATTTCAGTTTAGCTTTATCAAATTATGGCTATCATGTCTTAGATAATAAACTGCAATACAATGAATCCTGTACCAACATATTGCCATTACATGCAAATAAATGCACATCATGCTGGAACTTAGGTTTTAATTGCATCTTTTAATAAGCAAGAATTATTTATTTTTTTTTTTTTTAGTATCTCTGAAATATTTTGTGGTTGTGCATGCATATGTCTAATTTCTGGCATGAAAGAGCCTGGAAGAGGAAGGAGTTGTACAAGCAGTGGGCCTGTACGCTGGGTGGATTCTGAATGTGAATTAGCATTTATTTCTACCTATTTCTGATCAGGCTACAGAGGGGCAAGAAACAACAGATCGAGAATGGCAGTGGAGCAGAAGATAATGGTGACAGTTCACACTGTAGCAATGCCTCAACACACAGCAATCAGGAAGCGGGGCCTAGTAATAAGAGGACCAAAACATCGGATGATTCTGGGCTAGAACTGGACAATAACAACACAACTGTGGCAATAGACCCTGTAATGGATGGTGCTAGTGAAATTGAATTAGTCTTCAGGCCTCATCCGACCCTCATGGAGAACGATGACAGTGCGCAGACAAGGTACATGTCTTCTATTGCTCTTCATGTATTCTGCTGTTATTTTCTGTTGCTTTTGGTTTCTTCCACTCCGTGGGGCTTTTAAAAATCAATTTACTTGGGTCACACCACACCCTGTTTAAACATATACACTCTTTCCCTCTCCCCATAGCAAGTCTGGTAGATGGTACTGCTCAACTACTATCAGGAATACAGTAACAATCTGTTTTAAGCTTTTGATCACAAATAAAGATGGCTTTAAGGGTTTCTATAGCATTGAAGTTCACAGTAGGTGGTAGGATGATGGTATAATATCAGCCCCTTTCTACTTACTGTAAGATTCTTTGGGAATAAACAAACCTTGCATAAGTGTCAGCAGTTTTCGGAGCAGCTTTGTGTCAGTGGGATTTGTGGGCTAGAAGCTTTTCCTGGCATTTTTTTTCATGATCCAGTCCAAGCACAGACTACACATTTTGGATCATAGCAATGAGCAGTCTCACGGAGTTCCCTTAGACCTCTTCCTGGCTCTCTCTCCTGATGAGTTGTCCCTCTGTAGTGCCTATAAATATAAGTTTCAGCCAGCTTTTCTTTGGGTTTGGAATTGCAAGGGAGTTCTGGGGGTTGTTCTGAAAGGCAAAGGGAAAGCTAAGCTTCTAGGAGAGGTCTCTGCAGCATTTGTGTCAGCCTTTAAGTCCTGCTTGAAGAATTAAAGTGTGTAGTTCTTGCACCTTACGGCTTTCTGTCCAGGTACTTGAGACTGTATCTATGCTCAGAAGACATCAGCAGTCATGAATAGTTCTCAAAACCCCTTGACAATCTGTTATTAGGTTTTTCATTTTAAGCAGATGACAGGGCAGCGTGTTGTCTTTTCTCTACAAAGAGCAGGAGGGCCTGGGGGAGAAATGTCAAAAAGATGTGAGGGCATTTTGGAACAATACAATTTGGTAAGCTGCTCACACGTTCTTAGGTGAAAACGATTAATATTCTTGTTTGTGAACTGTCTTTAAAAGCCTTTTCACACTTGATGCTTAATATTTGAGGGTGTTCCAGATGTCTTTCCCTGTACTTGCAACTCAAATGTCTTTGATTATCATTGTGGTTGTTGTCACAGATACATCAAGACCTCAGGCAATGCCACTGTTGATCACTTGTCCAAGTACCTAGCTGTGAGATTGGCTTTGGAGGAGCTTCGTAGCAAAGGAGAATCAAACCAGATGAACCTTGACACGGCCAGTGAGAAGCAGTATACCATTTACATTGCTACTGCCAACGGGCAGTTCACTGTAAGTAGAAGGTCTTCTAAGAGTAAAACTGCGCATCAATACATCTTTGGTACAGATTTGATTAAAAGCCACTCAGCTGGACTTTTCCTGAGTTGGCCTAGGGATAAAACTCATAGCACCAGGTTGGTTGTTTAGAAGCAGATTAACTCCTTTGTGGGAAAATGTATACAGCAAAAGTTTGGTTAGTAGAAAAGAAGGCATATAAATTACTTGGGAAAAATCTAGTGATGCTAGCAACTACTAGCTGACTTAAGCCATTATCTTACAGTCAAAATCGAAGAAGAAAAAATTACTTTCTCTGAGAATCTTGTTTCAAGAGCAGATAGGAAGCATCTATTGTAAGGTGGCATTTCTCCACTTCTGTGTAGGCTTCTAATATTCCACTCTGAAGCACGTGTGAGTACGCTTGGGGAAGAATCCCTCCTCTCAGCTGCTGACTTCAGAATAGATGGGTACAACAAGGCAATACCGCAATTAGATTGAACTCTGAGGCTGGTCTTTCTTACACTTGGGCATTTATCTGAAACCAAGGCACTGAGTAAAATCGGTCTTCTGGTTAAGAGATAGGCAGATGCTTTGCAACAGGAGTCTATGTCAAAGAGCTTTCAAACATGGCTACCGATTGTCCCTTCGACAGAGGTGCTTCTGGTGTACATACACATCTACTACTCACTCTGTTTGCAGAGAGAGGAAGGAGAAAAATTTCACTTTATTTACAACTATATTCACTTTGCAAAACTGTTTTTCGGTGCTGTTTCAGTGGGATCAGCAGGAGTTCAGAATAGCTTGCACTGTTGCTTTTTGAGGCTGAGTGGTTAGCTGGTATCTCGTTCCACACTATCGGTGACTTCTTTAAGTCGGCATATGCCTCTGACTTCAGTGGTTGTTGCTGCAGTACTACCTGTGCAAGCAGTCAGATTTCATTTCTGTTTTGGTGTTCTCTTCTAGGTATTAAATGGGTCATTTTCCTTGGAACTGGTCAGTGAGAAGTACTGGAAAGTGAACAAACCCATGGAACTGTACTATGCGCCAACAAAGGAACATAAATGAGCTATGCTGGAAAACTGAGATGGGACTAGACTAACTCTTTTTATAGCTATGACTTCTTTAATATTAAAAGAAGGCACCACCATTATCTTCATGGACAATACACGTGATGCCTTCAGGCTCTCTCAGTATACTTATTAACATGATTAGACAGTATTCTGGGTTGTATTTAATTTAGTCTTTGCTTTGGGTTTTTGGCTTTTCCCTAGGAGACTAAATGATCTTCTCCAGTGCATTCCAGTCAGTGTTTGACATGCTTTTTTGTTCCTAATGCATGATAACTGAACGAGTGTTCCGGTTTGGAATGTCTTAATTTTGTCCAGGTAAATCTGGATTTCTTACTCATTTAACACAGTTATAGTAGCCTCTGTGAAGTATTGAGCATTGGATGGCTCGGTAAGTCTATTCAATAGTAACATATGCCAGGAAATGTGTTAAATGTTGTAATTTGCTAATGGTTATCCATATAAAAGATTGTTAGAGAATTGATTTCTGATAGTCTTGCAGCTAGAGGTAATCTGATTCCCTAAAAAGATTTATTAGTCACTTTCTTGTGAACAAATAGAGCTGTAGTGAGAAAACCGACACTTTAAAACCTTGCTGTTTACTAGGCTTAATATTTCAGTGCAAGGTGATTCATGAGATTTGGTTTGCTTTCTAACAAGTATTTTTGTCAAAAACCCCAAAGCCCTAACTCTTCCCCGTGTAGAGCAAGCCAATCTTGATGCGTGCTGCAGCTTCCCATCTGGCCCCCGTTGCAGTGTTAATTCTGTCCTCACAAGCTTAATTGAACAAAATATTCTGGAAGTTTTATAGCCCTACTCTGTTCCCTATAAAACAGATTTTTATTGTGAATGTACTGGAACTTTCTGCAAAGAACGGTCTTGAAAACTTTTTTTTTTTCCCCAATGCAAATCCTTGGAATTCCAGGACACAGACATAATGCAAAATCAAAATGCTTTGCTGTATGGAATTCATGCTACCCCAGCTGTGAGGTTATCCAGGCTTCAGTTTGAGTAGGGAAGACTTCAACCATAAGCTGCTCGAAGATTTAATTTTTTTTTTTAAATATTTTTTTCTTTGCCATAGCTTTAACAAATGTGGCTTAGCACTTTGGAAGACAATTTTAGTACTTGACAAAAGTTTACCATTTAGTGTCTTAAATTTAGGTTTGTTTTAAAACTTGGCAGTAGGCTGTCATGTAAGTCCAGTAGCTACTGTTCATTAGCATGTTAAACTCCTCTTCCCTCACTCTGGACCTTGCTGTCACTTAATGGGGGTTGCTTTACCTATTAGCATTCTGTCTTAAGGGAAATAATGTTACTGTGAGATTCCCTTTGCTGTAAGACTTGCCGATGAAGCCTTCACCGGTTTGCACCTGAAGCTAGAAGCAAAAAAAGTTGGTGTGATAGGTGAGAAGTACTGTACTTTAAACCACAGTATTGCTCCTTCTTTGTCTTGCCCATAGTTAGACTGGTTTTGGCATGTGGTACAAAAGTATTCAGATGCTCGGGGATCCTTTCGGGAAGGAAGTTCCCTTCCATCGCTTCTTTCAGGCCTAGCACTTGTAAGTACACCTGTCCATTCCCGTTGCCGGTTCAGGTCAGCTTTATCCTGATGTGAAAACTGCACAGGCTTCTTTTAGTAACTTAATTATTTTCTCTTACTGGAAAGACTTGGCTCTTTTTGTGACTTGAAATGGAAGTTTTCAGGCCCCGGAACACAGAGGGGGCAGTTTTTAAGGAAATATTTTACTCATGACTTTCTGGTGAAATGTTGCATTGTATAGACTAGTAGTGCATGTCCACTAAATATAACCTGGGGGGGGTGGGGGAGCAGTGATTATAAATGCTTTAAAATTTTGGGGGTAACTTCTAGATTAGTTGCAGCATACCTTCCCAGTGTGATAGCTAAGGTAATGTCCAGTCCCTTAAGCAAGAGAGGTGTTCGTGAAGCTGAGCAGTCTGTCTAGAAGCTGTGTGTCACTTTGTCCCCAGTTCTTTAAAATACGTGGGAAAATGTGAAGCTTTTATTTTCATGTTGTAGTGAATTTCCTGAATATTTATGTTCTTTAAATATTATATATATATATAATGTAGTTGTTTGATTAAATCATTGATTGCACTGTGACTCCTTAGTGCTATAAACTATTTTATTTTCCAAATTACTTTACTCTTCTGTCTTTTTAAAGCCATGTTATTTTTTAAATATGTAATGTAATGTGTTAGGTGCGGGTAAGCCTAATAGCTCTAGTATCCAACTAAAGTCACACCAAAATTCTCAAATTGACAATAAAAGCAAAAATGTTATCAACAACCTATTGGAAATTCCAGTGCTGCTTCTTCTTGTACTTCATGAAGGAAACCCTTTGGACAGTTTTTGTTTGCTGGTGCATGCTGCCATGCTTGTGGTTGTCCAGAGGGAAGGGTGAGCAGACGCAGCTGACCTCTGCTGGGCTGATGCGAGTGAAGACTGGCCTGCTGTTACAGTCCATCGAAACTACTGAGCCCCTCTGAGTGTTACGTGCCTTGAATGAGAAATACAGAGGCACAGAGAAGAGAGCAGCTCTTGCAGGGACCTGTCATAGGTCAGATCCTGTAGCCTGAGAAATGGAATGAAGGATTTTCACGGCACTCAGGTTAAAACCAGCAACTTTGGTTGCATTTAATTGTATGTTGAGCAGCTTCAACAGGAAATAGTGTCGGATAACTGTAATGAATCACTTGGGCTGAGGTACATTACTAAAAAAAGTTAAATTTTGTTCTTTTCCTTGGTTTTATCTCTACAGTCATTACAACTTTTAACCAGAAATATGCACCTTGAGTTAAGAGGGAACGCATGTCTACAGTCAAGAGTAGGGTTTCTTGAGATGTACTGAACTTAACCTCTCTCTGGTTGTAGAAGGAGGTCCCTTTCTGCCAGTACTCCTGCTGCTCGCTGTGCTGATGTGGATTTTCAGGGCTGCCTTTGAACACCTTTAACTCCCTTAAAGCTTCCCTCAGTCACAGCTAAACAGACCCTCCCCCCTGCCTTGAGCTCATGGGCAGCTACTCTCTGCTGTATGCAGTGGGTAGGTGGACATGTCCCTCAGCTAAAAAGCTTTAGAGGTGCCACTGTACTACCCATACTGATAATGAGATTATACCCTAAAACTTAATTTTCCATCCTCTAGTGTTTGTCCTCCAGCATGCTGGTCAGCTGATAACCTAATGCTGATCTCAGTACCCTAATGGTTCCAGCAGTTTAATCCATTCTGATTTTCTGTTCAGCACAAACCACCTGCAGTAACACCTTGGTTGCATGTTGAAGTGCTGTCATTAGTAGTAGTGGCACATAGTCCCTAGCCAAGTACTACACTAAGTATCAGCTCGGGTCTGGTGGTACAACAGCGGCCAGTTCTAAGAATTTAAAGAGAATGAGCAGTAACCCTGCTGCCAACACCTGCATTACCCTAACTTATTTGCTACTATATTTAATACTGTAATAGTCAACATTGCTGATCAAAACTGCTGGGGGTCATGCTGTTGTGCAGAGCACCCTGCCCTGCTGTTGGTGACCTGTTTTGAGACACAGGTAAGCAGAGTGCTATGTTCCCCAAACCATGTTTCCATACCATACAGCATGAGGACTATTACAGTATTCTTGGTTGCATGTTGAAGTGCTGTCATTAGTAGTAGTGGCACATAGTCCCTAGCCAAGTACTACACTAAGTATCAGCTCGGGTCTGGTGGTACAACAGCGGCCAGTTCTAAGAATTTAAAGAGAATGAGCAGTAACCCTGCTGCCAACACCTGCATTACCCTAACTTATTTGCTACTATATTTAATACTGTAATAGTCAACATTGCTGATCAAAACTGCTGGGGGTCATGCTGTTGTGCAGTGCACCCTGCCCTGCTGTGCTGTTGGTGACCTGTTTTGAGACACAGGTAAGCAGAGTGCTATGTTCCCCAAACCATGTTTCCATACAGCATGAGGACGATGTACTAGTCGTACCTTCTAATGGAATCAAGACAAAACAAGGAGAAGCCCCCAAACAAAAGCCTCGAACCAACACTAGTGTTCTGTTAACTAATTACTGCAGGACTGACCCTTCCTGATGAACAACTGAGCCAACTATTGAACAGAAAGAATTCTCACAGGCCTGAGTTACAAACACCCCTTTCTGGTGGTCACATACAAGCAAAACACCTTGTCCCAGATTATAATGACTTCTGCTCATTTGACAGCAGGAAAAAAAAAAAAAATTGCATGGACAAGCCCGAACTTCACTTTCTCTGCCCCTCCTTGTGCACAGCTGCAATCACCAAGGAATAGTTGACTTGACTTGACTTGTAAAATATGCACGATACCTCCTGTTCATCACCAAGGAATAGTTGCCTTGACTTGTAAAATATGCACGATACCTCCTGTTCCTTAGGAGGAGCTATAAAAGTAATCAAAAATATTTCCCACAACAGGCTTCAGTTAGTTACAATAAAGTAGGCTAAAAAGAAAGTTTTAACTGGAACACTGTCTTTTGCTCCAGTTAACTGACTTTATGACTGATTCTATCCCACTTACTTACGTTAACACTGAACAGTGTTATCTGCAAGCAAAGCCTTCCTACAGTTTCTCCACTTAAAAAAAAAAAAAAAAAAACAAACCAAAAAACCCCTTAATTCAAAACAACCAGGGATCACAAACTTTTCTTTCTCCCTGCATTTATCTTTCCAATTTGATCCCAACTTACCCTTGGAAAAGGAAGAGCAAGCACTAAATTTCTGAAGGAAACTTAGCACATCAGCAGTTACACAGCAACAAACTATCTATTATGCCTTTAGTAGTGTCTTTCTTTTTTTTTTTTTTTAAATTAGGACAGAATGAAAATAACTCATTACCAAAGCAGTCCTGAATTTAAGATGGTATAAGAGGCAGTAACTTAATTCTGGCCTGACAGGAGCTTAGGAGGCTTTGCATAATCAGGAGCGCATCAGTCACGTTACTCTTGGTTGGCACTCCAATGAGAGAAGCGATACCCTTGCCGTGACGTTTGAGATGGACAAGTAAGAATAGCCCCTCATATTCGGCTCTTAGGTAAAGCTAACACTGGGGGTCAGGCTAAACACCAAACCTGTGAAAAACTAGAACAATTACTTCAATTGTGATAGTTGTTCCCGATTCAAGTGAAATACAGGGAGGTATCTGAACAAAGTTTGGGGGAAAGAAAGGACAAAGTCAAGCTTATTTGGCTGAAATGCTGCCATGTATTTAAGGAAAACCAGAACCGACTACCAACAAACAGCATCTTTGCTCGTTCAGAAGAGATCTGTTTAACAGCTAAGATTGTGTCATTGACAAAGTCATAGCAAAACTTTACCTAGAACTTCAACTTGTGGTGCCTTGTCACTGTACCTTTTTGCAGTACGCAACCAAATGTAATCTGAACAAGTAACTACCTAGGGTGACTAACACAACTCACTAAAGTTTGGTTATAAACTGAAGTTTCAGTAACAGTCTGGAACCATTCCTTTCCATTCTCACTTGTGTTAGGGTCCTTGCTTGCAGGCAGAACTATGAAACCAGAATTGACTGCCAAATTACATGTGGAATCTGGAGTTGGAAGTGCACCATCAGGACCTCCTGGCTTGCTTAAACTCAGATCACATTTTATCCTGTGTTACCATCTTAACATGACATCCCTCTGAATTGCAGTCAGTCAGGCTTTAGGAATGATTTGTTTTAGGAATATTCTGTTTCATATTAACCTCACGTTCAGAAATGCGTAAGACTTTTGGCCCCATCCACCCTTCTGGATTCTGTGCTAGCAATAAGGCTTTAACAAAGATGCGGGAGCAGTCACAATGCCTCAGTGTGAAAGTGGATGTGAGCATTAAATCAAGTAACTGTCTCAGAGACCTTCTCCCAGTAACAGTATCTTGACCACACATGCTGCGATCAGGGGTGAGTTCTGCTAAATAATTCTAAACCATCTCTTCAAATTAAAATAGCAGGCAACTCAAATTTTCAAAATCCAGTTTGGTAGGAAGTGCTGGCTTACTTGAACAGGGTGTGCTTGCAAGTCTGTAATATCCTGATCTATGAACAAAAGGATTTGCATTAGTCAGCTGCACAGTGAGTAGGGTAGGCTTCTGTGAACATGGTGGCAGCAACTCCAGATTTGTCTTCCAGAAACTCTGCATCTTCTGCCTTGCCGTCTGCAGGAGCTTGAAGCTGCTCTCCTGCCTGGAGATCTTCAGCCAGATGGACAGGGCCTTCCGCCTGCCCCCCCGTGTAAGTGGGAGTGCTGTACTTCATAAGAATAGTCTTAAACTGCGCCAAGGGCGCGTTCGTGCGAACTCCCATGGGATCAAAGTGGGTTCTGCTTACTCTGTATCCAGCTTCAGAGAGATAGTTTAAGAACTTATTTAACCTGAAAAAAACCCCACATTTAAAAAGGAGTTAATGCTACTAAGTAAGCCTGATTCAATAGAAGTTATGTATCAGTTGTCACATAATGTAGGATGGGAACTTAACCGAAAACCTTACTTTGGCATGTTCATTCCTTTAATACTGTGTCTGTGGATATTGTAGTAAAATGCAGGGTGCTCAGCACTGTTCTCAGATTTTTGTCGCTTGGCTGCATTTCGAATCACTTCTTCACTTTTTCTTTTTCCTGGACCACAAAAAAATGCCCGTGAAACTAGTGAATATTCAGTAAGACCACAAAAAATGCCAGTGAAGCCAAAGACAGTACATAAAAAAGAAAAGTGACATAGCAACTACAGCTTTGTCTATTTTTATAAGCTAGTATTTTGCACAGTTAAAATCCAACCTGAATTTAATTAACATGCCATTTTCAGTAATAAAAAGTAAAGTCAAGAAGGCTTCATGGAGTATTTAGCATTCTGCTTTTACCAGTGAATACGATTCTGGATGAAGGTAAAGTAAAAATCAGCATTCAGTGGGAAAATAAATCCTGAGTACCAGTATTGTTAAATATAAAAAACCGTGAACACTATGTTGCCTTAGCCATCACTTAAACTATAGTTTGAAACTGCTAGAGCTACACCAAAATTGACTACTTACCATGTACCAAGTAGGATTCTGCAGAAGTATTTGGTGTTTTAATATATACGCCACACTCTTCTAGAATACAATGAAAAGTCAAAATTAATTCTACTGTAAAATGGCAAAATGTCTTGGTTACACAGAAAGAAAGAATACCACGTTCTGGCCTAAAGAAGGAAGTGCAGTAAGAAGCATACATATGAGTAGCTTTTACTTACTAACTCAGTAACTACAAGTTAGAGGGAATATTCAAAATACGATTTCATTTAGTGGTAGAACAGCATTCCTGTATAGAAAGCCATTTCTTTTGGCACACTGATTTGCAATCCCTGCAGAGCACAACAGCTGGAGTCCTCTCTTCCTAACAGCACATGGTCTCAGCTTGGGACTGGGATACACCAAAGGAATAGCAGACACTTAGTATTTCCACCTCCTTCAGGGAATATGCTGGATTTCATGGAGGTCAACCTGCCTGTGTTATGTTTATTTGGTTTAGGACCTGTCATACTGATTAATGATGTCTAAATCCAGCGCTCTGCCTCTGACAGACCCTACTCTTTTCTACAGCACCAAAGACCAGCTGCCAAGTCCCACGCTGCATTCAAAGCAACATTTTCTTGACCTTTTTATGTATACACTGCTGCTAGTAGTAAGTTATCAAAGTTACCTCTCTAAATTGCCACAAAGCCAGTCCTTTTTGTCAACAATCTGCCATTTTTCTTACCTTGTTTGTTCTCATCATAGGGACTATGGGTAGAAAAATGTTTTGAAGTTGTGCACTCAGCTTCGCAAACTAATGTCTTCAAAAGTGGCTGAACTTCATCCAAACCATACTGGACAGCCTCAAACAGCATTCTTCTGAGGAATCCAGTGTTAAAGAGGGCTCCTGACCTATGGAATACAAGACAAGTGAAAAGTTATTTGCTTTCATTAAGAAGTCTTAAGTTGCTCTAAAAATCTCTCACCCAGATTGGTCAGCAATTATATATGACACCAAAGTGCTGCATCAGCCTGTGTTCATAACAGCCATATCAAATCGCCATTTCCAATGGACAGTAATATTGCTCTCGTGTTAAAAATCAAGATCTCAACAATGGTTAATTTTATTTCCACCACTGACTTGCCCTGCTTCATTGAGAAAGTAATTTAACCCCCAGAAGAAAGGTCCTGTCAATTGTCAACCATTTCTAATACTGCTTTGAAATGGTTAAAAGACTTAACAAAAGGATTTATACTTGTTTCTCACAAGAGAAAATGCTAAGTATTAATTGTCAAGCAGGGTATTATTTCTACTGTCAGCACATGTAAGGATTTACTAAATAAATTCTCTGCAAGTATCATGTACTAAACTGTTACTTACTTAACATTCAGCAACTAGAGGAACAGCATAGGATAGAATAGGATAGGTTGCAAAAGACCTTTAAGATCAACACACAGCCAGATTCTCCTGTGCAGGACATATTACATAACTTGCACTGAATGTGAAATTTAAAGCAAATTTCTTACTATTTATTAACCGGTTTGAATTCTACAAACAAAAGCAAAAACTGAATACCCTACTAAATTCAAAAATCAATTAAATGCTTCCTGGATTCCTCCTGATTGCTATACCACCTTTTGTAGTGCTAAATATCCAGCAGACTTGCATTTTTATTATATGACTGAATAGCTGGCTTCCAGAGGTCCTTCCAACCTAAATCATTCTCTGATTCTGTATTGCGTTCTGTACTTACCAGAGAGGACCAAGAACTACTGCTGTCTTCCCAGGCATGCTGCCGTGACAATCACAAGGCAGCTGCTGATAAGGGTTTTCTACAACAGAAAAAAACAGGATTTAAGTTGTTTTGAAATAGTCAGCAATGCCTGCTTTACTGGAGACAAATGACAGATCTGAAGTAGCAGCTTACTTCAGTGGAGGTATTTGGAAGGGCAAGCAACAGCAGAAGTGTGACACTGTTCTCGCTTCTGCCAAGCGCTGCTTATGAGAATTTAGCAATTGATGACTTGATCCTTAATCATTATTAAAACACTGAAGGAAAAAAAAACCCAACCCTAAAAAAACACATAATTCCTATGTTTCTTGGCAGGCTTCAAGTAACAAGGAAACTGTTAGCCTTCCTACACTTACATAAGTAGCTGCCCAGGTTAACAGTAAATAACACAAAAAAATTTTAGACATCAGCCAATTACATCTACAAAATATTTCCCACCTACAAGTTTTCTAAGCTGTAAGTCAGCTCACTTGCAAGTAGGGCATTAAGTAAACAATTAATTTACTAATTAAGGTCTCTAGTGCAACACTGTACTTATCAGTTATTCATTTCTGTTCTTAAAACTTCATCTAAGTTTTTTTAAACAAGCTCATTGCATATTCCCACACCTGACTTTGAGCAGAGCACTCAAAGACACTGTCAGTTAGTCATTAGATATCCAAGAACCTGTAACTTTTAAACAAGATTTTTCCTTCTATATTTGTGCACAGTACCATCTGGCTAGTAGCTCCCTCCTGGCTTAATTTTTGTCTCCTACCTCTACTAACTCACATATAGAGGCAGCCCACAAACAGTTGGTTTTTAACCCAGAGGCTGCCTTAATTTACCACCAAGTGTTAGATCAATTACAGGAATGTTGCATAGCTTTCCTACCACACCTGCTGAGATACCGCCATCAGGCTTTTACAGATACTGCCCAAGGCCAGGCAGAATACACCCTCATCTGAGGGGGTAAGTGATACTGTTAAGTCCACGACATTTTAAGGTAACTGAAATGGACAGTAGAAAAGCAATCTGACACCGAAATCTATCAAGCTGCCCCTGTGTGGAGGAACCAAATGGTAGCAAAGATTCTGCTGCTCTTCATGCCCTTCAGTGACAGGATAGATCCATGGGCATATCAGGCACCCTTGCAGCTCCAGCTAGGTGGAGTATGTCCTGTCTAGAAACAAATCCAGTACATTTACAGCAAAATCCATGCAGACAACTAATCTAACCCACTACTGTAAAGCATAGTACCTTCTCTACCTCATATAATACACTCATTGTTACGTTAAAGGGAAGTACTTTACGAAAGGGATGTAAATATAAACGAGGCCTAAAAAAGCATAAAAAGAAGCTACAGGAATCAGACCTTCCAGAAAGTATAAAGGAAAATCCATTTACCTTCTACCATATTACTCTCTTTCTGGAAAATTCTCTCTTCACACCACTGGCAATGGATGAGGTATCTTACTTTCTTTGCTGCATCATCTGCAGGAGATGGTCCCCTTAAAACTCTGACCACTACTAGAACAAAATGTTCCAGAGCTACTGCGAGTAAAACTTCAATGCCTTTGTTACAGCGAGCTGCAGCTCTATGAGGGAAAAACAAACACAAAACCACATTGTGCTGAAATCAGCAGACTAAGATTGCCACAGACACCTGAACCTGCTGAAAGATTCTTGAGCTCATCCACTTTCTGGAAAGAGATACTAAAGATCTGAGACAGGGATCAGGAGAAAGTTTTGTTTCTTAAGTGCCTAGTTTTGTCTACTTCCTGTAAGGCCAAGCTAATCTTGGTTTACTACTTTTTATCACATCTAGAAATATCGGTCTGACATCTGCATCACCTTTCTATCCAAATACCTACCTATTGCCAGGATATTGTAACACAAAATATAAACAAAGTAAATGAAAATCCAAAAAAGCAGAAATGTAGAGGGGACACACATGGTAGTAAATCATCCAATGTTAATGAAATAGGGACTGTGGGAAGGCAAGTGAGCAGTTCCCGAATAGGTAAGCACTGAGAAAGAAGAAGAAATCTTTAGGGGAGTTGGAGCATGTAGCCCAGAACACACTTCAAACTTTTCTTGAGAAGCATATATGTATCTAAGAATGTTCTGCAGGGAACAACTTCACATATGCAGGGAGATGGAGAAGTAAAATCTAAACATAGTCAGGTCAGTATTTTTGCTCTGACACACTGAAGACCTCTGTGCACTTTATTTTATCCCCCTGTCTTTCCTGAGCAGTTGTCCCATCCTCTTGCCTGTATCTTTTTTTCCTCCAATTAGGGACCAGGTTTTACATCTTCATTTATTTAACAGATTGAATTTATTCAGAATATCTATATGCAAATGACTAATTTCACAAGTTAGTAATTACATACATCTTTTTAACCTCAAGCACGGGGATCTGAAGTGAACGTGTTTCCACTGAAGCAAGTCTAACTGTAATGCTTAGCCACAAGCTATTGAAGCAGCTTAATTAATATTTACAAAGTCCTATGCAGCACTAAAAATAACAAAATAGACAGAGGAATAAAAGAGCTTGCAAACAGGCAAGCCTGGGTACTACTGTTTCTATTACTGTCCCTCCCCACCACCAAAAAAAGCTCCCTACCATCCCAAACCCCTACCCTACTTAATGCATTTTCACCTTACCCAGTCTTTTAGTTTAAAATTTACATTATCCTATATCAGCACACATAAAATATGAAGCATTAGTTTTGTACCCAGAAGCCGGGCTTTTAGAATTAAGGAATTCTGGAAACTGCACATGTACAACCTACAGCAACAGTCTTTTGTATTGCTAATACTTTTCTAATAAGTTTCTACCAGAGTTTGAGCACATTTATTTTAGCAGTACCTTGTCACAGCAGCAATTACTATTCTGGCTCCCAGCTCCTTGTAGTACTCTGTTCTGACAATGTTACATCCATAATGACGCAGGGCAACGTGTTGAGCCTTTGCATACAGAGAACTGATGTCTGTGGACGTCAGTGACACAATTCCAAGATTTCTCACATTTCTAAAGGCAGAATCCAGATAATTCACAGAAGTTCCAAAGGGGTCCAAATGGCTGAAAAGATAGGAAATCCCACTTAAGTATCTGTAGATGCTCAAGGGTTTAGCTTTAATCTCAGGAAGACACTATTTTATAAGCTTCACCTGTGGTCATATTTAAAAAAAAATGAGAAAGCAGGACTAAAATTTACAGCAAGGCTCTCATGAATTACTCTGGAATACTTAAATGTGAAATTGCAAGAGCCAGGGCAGCGCTCTGCTGGAAAAAAACCAAACCAAACCAAAAACCAAACCCCACATCACCACAAAACCAGCAAATTGGGGTTTTTTTTTTTTGGTTGGTTGGTTTTTTGTATCCTGACTAACTCAAGTTACAAGAATATTGGCCTGATGCTTACCTCCAACCTTAAAAGAAAGGGAAACTTCTAAAAATGAAAATGTCTTCAAATGTATGCATTCCAGTATATGAACTAAATATTTAGACTAATTTTCAGCCTGAATACATGCTGCTTAATTAGCTTAGATCTGGATGTTAACCAATACAAAAAAAAAAAAAAGATCCAATCTCTTAGAGTCTGTATAGGTTTTGAATGTATGCATCTATAAACCCAACTTGGGAGAATTAGCCTACTTTAATTAAAAATTAATATACTGCAAAATGGATTAAAACAAAAGATGCATTGAAGTCCTACACAACAATATGCAAAGGTATGAATTTTCAACTAATTAAAAGTTTTAAGAAAAAACAAAGAAACAGATTAATCATTTCTCTTTATCAAACAGACAAGCAAGTTATACCAAAAATAGTTTGGCTTAAAATTTTCATGTACGTTTATAGTCCATTCTGGATGTCAGAAGGGCTTATTATTTTTCCAGCAATTTCTAAAACATTTAAGATTAAAATTCTGTTCCCACACCATTTCTGGGACAATAAGAGTTACATTTAAAATACCAAGTAATTTGACTGTTGGTTGCTTCTTTCATTCCAACTTCCCTAAGTTATCATACACTGGGAGATGGGGTGGGGCATGTCATTATCAAACCAGAAAATTATTAACAGAAATATTCAACACTTACATAAAATCAAATGATCTCAAATGCATTATAACATTGGCATCCATTTTTGTCACCTCAATGGTGTCAGTATTTTGTTCTCCATCTCCCATAGCTTCATCATTGTCTTCTTCCTTAGTGTTCAGTTTCACCTTCATTTTGTTTAAATGGCAGTTTTCCTGAATCATTGTCACAGAATTTTCATTACAATCATTAATCGTAACTTTCACAGAACTTCTGAGATGCTTTGCCCATTGTAATCCCATTATCAGAATAAAGAATTGGTTTCTGGGTTGCTGAACTCGCCAAGAAAAAAATTCATCCTTTAAAATGCCTGTAAGACAGAAGTGTGTGTGATGCAAATTTCGTCATGTTCCTGCAAAAATGTGTTGCTGACCTTCTGCCTCAGCACTGAGTGACAACAGGGTATGCAAAAGGACAGTCTATTTGTCACTTGCTTATATTAGAATTGGGGCTATAGACTGAAAGACCTGTGATTTTTGCAGCAAGCTGGACCCACAATCTGCAAGAAAGCCCCTTGTCTCTTGTAACACTCCAGGGTAGCAGACAGACTCCTGTGACAGACCACAGTAAAACACAAACATGAGAATAGGTACTGTGAAGATTTTAAGCTGCCTCCAAATGTTTATTGCTGAGTTTTACAGTGAAGCCCTTGATTACATTGTAGATGTGCAGGACAGGATGCACTTGTGAAGTCTGGCCTAGTTCAGAATGGTGATAAATTCATTATCAGGAATTTTTATGCAAAATGCTGAACAGTTACTGCTGTTCTCAATTATGGCCCTAAGTTTACAGTAGCTGGCTGATGAGGCAGCAATCCAGATCTCTTCAGATTTTTGTTCCAGATGGTTAATAGACACTGATATAACTACTTTACATTTAGCTCATGTTCAGAATTTTTGTAGTCAATTAAGAGATGATTCTGATAAAGAAGCTTGGATTCATCAACCATTTTTAAACAGCAGGTTGATTTTACAACCAAATTCCACAGAGTCATAAGAGATCTGTGACCCTGGACGCAGGTTTAGGAAGATGCCATTTCATGGACATTAAGGCAAACAATTTTAAGGAGACCACTAAGCTTTGATGTAATTTTATTTGTAGCCTTTTTAAAAGGCCTAATACCAGGCTCTTCAAGGCTGGGTTTTTTTTGTATGGAAGCTAATTGCTGCCTGCCTAAGGAAGAAAATTATTGTGTACCTCAGATTATTTTTGAATATACGGTGTCAGTTACTACTGATTTCTGCAGCTTCATACTATTGGTTATTAGCCAAGAGATTAAAGAAATTGACCTTACCAGTGGCACCAAAAGCATCCAAACATTCTATCGGTTTACGTTCCTCAGCTAGAACAGCTAGTGCGCAGAATATCAATTGCCTTGAAAATAAAAAAGAACGGTCATAGTAAGTAAATTGAGAAAATCCTTTTCCTTCCTTTTCCTTAAGTTATTTCCCTTGAACATAATACGAGAACATTTAAGCTAAACTGTACCTTTTACACAGAAGAATTGTAAATCAAAAACCTCAACTACCCTTAAAAGTTTAATTGTACAGCAGGATATTCATAAGGTGAGATCCTGAATCAACTTACTAGTTACTCTAACACTGGAAAAAGCAGCTAGCATTCAAAAGCAAATAGTGTTTTTCTTACTTTCTCAGCACAATCTGATACTACCCTACTAATGGCTCTGTGTTTAAAAAGATGCCAGAAATTACTAGAGCAATGAAATTCCACTGTGTTGACTGAACAGGCCTTGTTCTTTTAGACATGGCCATAACCTTAGTTCCAACAGCCTTCTTCAGAGGCATTTCTTAGCTTAGACATATCTGAGGTAACTTTAAACCTGGAAGCCTAAATATTAACAGCACTGAGAACATGAGGGGGTCAGCACGGGCTGAAGCCCAGTCCCATGTATTGGTGTCAATGCTTGCACCTTTCAGTTGTGGTATAGACACCATTTATGACTCTTAAAAAAGACAGTGTTTCTTCCTTCATCTTTTTAAATGCAAATAATGAGAAGACACTTGAGAGAATCTGAGTCTCAAGACAAAAAGGCCTAGAAGATGACAACTGTAAATTATAGGTATGCTGCTGTTCAGTTAGAGGAGAGAGAGCAGTGACTATCCATAGTATCCTTTGGAGATTCACAGAAAAACATCTTAAGTGTATACAATGAAGTTTTCAAGGGTTCTCCTTTCAAATCCTGTTCTTCTCCATAAACTACTCATTACAGAAAAATACTTAATTGCTTCAGAAATTACAATAGGTCCCATATAGCGTTCTTAGGTTTAAATAGTATTTGTCAGGAAGAGTTTTCTGATGGTAAACTATTTCTCCTTCCTTCTGAACAAAAGCTTTGCAGGGTTTGCTTTTCAAAACACATGATTATGTTTCACTACAAACTCACCACCCCTCTGGCACATCCTCCCACTCTTTGTTCTCTTACCTGTTGAGTTTCATTTTAGGATTAAAATAGGAATCTGTTTTATGGGGTGTGGAGTGGTTGGGAAGAACCTGCACATCTGTGGCTGACTCTTTCAGCACTTCATAAGAAGACTTGGGAGCAGGAACTGAAAGAAAGTAATTGTGGGGGAAAGAAAGAGCTAGTGAGAATTGAAATTAACATCTGCACATATGATAAAGTAAATTGAAAATTTGGTCCCATATAGCAAGAAGTCTGCATTATGCAGTAATCCAAATGGCACACATAGATCAGTAAACCAGAATGTGGGGAGAATAAAGCAGGCAACAATTTATTTTCTAGTCCCAAGAGCGGCAGATAAGGATCAAGCCCAACTACAATTTTCTTCCTATAAAACCCCAGATTTGTTTCTCAGTTGGGCTCCTATGTATCCAACTCAAATTTAAGAAAGCAAGCTACTGAGCCTGAGGCATAGCACATTTGTTTTGCATGTTCAAACATAATACATTGCTAATTAATTAACACCCTATTAAGATAGCCCTGAATATATATCAATAAATTATAAAAATCCCTCAAAACCCTTGATCTAATATCTGTAAGTTATCAAACAGCTTCATGAAATGCACATAGACAGCACAAGCACAGGGACAGTTTCAGCACTTAAGCTTTGTATAAAATAGTCTGTGGCAAAACAAGCTTTCTGATTTGACAGCTGTAAACACATGCTGTCATTCCTCTGTGCAATTTATCCCCAGTCTAACAGTAACAAAATTTACCCAGGAACAACCAGGAAAAATTCGTAAGCTATCAGCTAGATAACTTTCAGTGCTCAGCCTGCCTATCTCTTAGTGCTTTCCAATACAGAGATCGCATATCTGTGCTCCACATTCATAGCCCCGCAGCGTTGCTGGAGCACCTCCAATACCTGACCTCTGAATGTCTTCTCTCCCCATTAGAAAAAATAACCACATGCATTTTGTTAAAAAAAAAAAAGACAAATTGGCCATTCTTTACTAACAGCTCTGAAGGGAACCACACAGAGAGTAATATATTTCACAACACAAAGGCTACTTAAAAGTATGAAATATTTACTATTATCACTTCTTAGTCATGCAAACTGATCCCCAGACACGAAACTACTACTCCTAAACTGCATATTGGCAACAGGAAGAAGTGTGACCCTCAGAGCTCCCAGTCTCATCTTTATTATATTATATTTAGATAAAATCCATACATCTAACAGAGACAAAGAGAAAAAAAACCAGACCAATTTTCGACAGTAAGTGTGGGCTGTAGCAAAAAAGCCTTAACTTTTACACACCAGCTAATCGATAATGTGCTTTTTACTCATCAGCTGTAGAGAACAACTTTCAAAAATAAAGGTTTGGCATTCCAGTTATTTAAAATGCTGCCAGTCTAGCTTATACAAGTTTTGAAACAGAAGTCTAATTACGGAGAAAGTCAAACAGGATTGTCATTTACCAAAGAACTACAGACAGCTCTGTCATGACTCTCCAGGACTGAAAAAAAAAAAAAAGTCATCCTGTTTTATGAATCCATGCTGATGCAGTTTGGATAAAAAGCAAAGGGTTTTTATATTGCAGAGATTTACTCAAGACTGATTTACAAACACACACAGGTGAGTACATAGGCAATAAATTCTCTATAGAGATTTTGTTCATGGATTCCATGTCCTCCATTCTTTTGGAGAGACAGAAGCCTACATTTACAACATTAAACTAACTGTGAATGAAATATTATTTATCATAAAGAACAGAGTAGGTGGTCAATGCAGAGACTAAATCACATCACTGCTACACCTTTGAGGTAAAAAAAAGTTCTGAAATATTAAGGGCAGATTTCTCATACATAAAGCTAAATCTGTTTTGGAATTCTCATGTCTCTCACCCATATAGTTATTCCATGTGCTAGATAGTATAAAAAGATTGAGTGTTTTATAGAAGTAAGAACCTACCTGTAACAAACCTTGATTCAGTTTCTCCTTTATTCACATGACGATTAATATGACCGATCATGTCAGTTCTTCGCATAATAGTTGCTGAACAGATGATACAATGGTAATGGGCTCCCATCTTTGAAAATGTCTGTAAAAAATAATATGTATAGTTTCAGAATACATAAAAATGGTTTAAGTAGAACTATACCTGAACACAGGCATATGAAGAAGTCATCTGTCTGTTACCTCTAGCGCATACAAAACATTTTGAATCTACAGCCACAGAGACTGTAAGTAATCATACGTGCAGAGCCAGCGCAGCACAGCACAGCTATCCTGCCACAGCACCACAACTGACTCAACTCTGCCAATACTCCATATACTCAGCACACAGGGGAGGAACTGAGAAACATCCACCGCCTGGCCTAAAGAACCCTTCATCTCTTCAACACAAAGCTGCTGTTTACTCCAAACTGTGACAGTGTTTTACATGATCTAGGCACTTACCCACCAAAATAAGAGAGCTCTGCAACTAGATTTAGCTACCCATATCAGATACTTATATTCCAGACTGGTAAGCTTTTGGTATCCCACGCTGGATAGCAAGACATATTTTGAGACTCGGTAGATTGCAGAAGTTCCCCTAAATCACCCACTTCCCCCACTTTGTAGGTTAACAAGTATTTCTGCAATTCAGCATTTTTACCTGGTCTCCAGTGAGGTTTGGTTTTACTGGATGACAAGGTAAGTGGCAGATGCACATTCTGTACCCTGGAAAACAAATTCTTGTCACATCACAATACGATAAGTAAACAGAATGCATATGTCCTTACCACAAACTCTGATTCAAAATGTTCTTTATTTTTAAGGCATGGTCTCATTTAAGATTCCCAAATATTGCTACAAGACAGCAACAAGAGAACATTACCAATTATATGGTAAACTCACCTTCCGCACCAAGAAATGTATCAGCTAATTATAAATTTTTAAAATATGAAAAAATTACATACAGACAATTCGTTTTAATAAGTCTGTGGGCATCCTACAAAGCTATAGAGAGTCTTCAGGCTATCTGGTATATAACTTTCAAAAGTACTTGCGAGTATTTTACAAAAGTACTGTTACCTGGCTAAAAGACTTGTATGAATAATCCTATAAAACGTATGTTCCATGGTTTAAAGAAGAAAAAAACCAAAACCAAAACAACAAAAGACATCTGCTAGTGCATGCAAAACCAGAACTCCAGTCAGATCATTTTTAACTTTAATCTAGTCCATCTTCTGATTAGTATTTTATTTCCTGCAGACTCACACACCTAGTTCCTTAGAAACAAACTGCTCACTTTCTTTTCCTTCTTAAACTTCCTGTGGGGATTTTAATGCATCTTACAAGCAGATCACAGAGTTTGTTAAAAACCAGATAAGGCTACTAAACACGGATACTAAATAAATACTTTTAAGTATTTTATCTGAAATGATGGAATCTTTTATGATGAGCCAAAAATGACAATGTCTGTGTGTCTGATTATTAACATTCTAACCAAAACTTTTACTAAAGTAATTTTCATTATATACCTATTTCAAATTTTATAGTAATTTTCATGATGTGCCAAAAGCAATCGGTTTTTTTTTAAATGAGAAAATGCACAACTGTAACTGTGTTTACATGTGGAAGAATATAGAGCTATTTTACATTTACATTTTACATCCTAGGTCAAAATTCTTTATGTCAAAATATGGTTCTAGTTCAGAGCTGGTAACAAAATGCTTAAGTCAAGAGGAATTTAAAAAGATGAAATACAGAACGATGTCCTACATGTCCACAATTTCTTCTAGTACTAACTATTCAAATATGCTTGCCATTACCTTCAAATTCAACAGAAACTTTCCAGTGCAAATTCTGAAGGTGACGATGGAGTTTATGACTATAGCAAGCCTTGAATTTCTCCTCAGGACACAACGGACAAGGCTTCTTTTCATCTGAAAACACAAATAAAAAAGCATGAGAAGTGTACAAAATGCAGTTACCACTGATGTTAACAGAGATGCATATTCAGGACAAAAAAGGACGAAGGTACTTATCAATGGGAGTTAAAGATGACTTCCCCAGGGTATATTCTATTTTGGGCATACACAAACTTCAAATTTATGGATTGCCTCTTTCTAGTCCATAGAACATAGACAAGAACCACTATTACCTTAAAGATCATTAATGGCTACAACCTTTAGTTTTTGTTTTCTAGTATTTTTTACTCCAGCAACATGAGACTAATGCAACTTCTGAAGAGTACTGCACAATAACAGAATTTTGTAGATGAAGCCTAGAGGTTAGAACAAGAATCTGTCTTTCCTCCTGAATTCTTTAGATAGAACAAGCACCTGGTATCTTTTTAAGCTGAAAAAGAAACAAAGTTACGTTACAATATTTTTTGTTCTTGGGAATCCTGCATAAGGGAGAAAAAAGCAAAGGCAAGATTATCTGATGTCAAAGGTGTTGAAGACTTTGAAGTACTAACCTAAATAAAAACTACCTGTTGGGAGACATATGTTGTGGAGCTGTACATAGGAATTATGTATCAGAGCATGCATACATCTGCTGCTGGGTCTTAAGACTGCTGAATGTCAAACAACTTCTCATGCAGAATTTAGCAGAAAAGCTTCTATGTGTTAGAATAGTAGAGGATGAATACTAAATCATGCCACACAACATGGGCATCTATAATAATCATTACTTATCTTAGGCTTGCACAACAGTAAAATTCCTTTTTTACGACTTTTTAACGAGCGGATTACTATGTCCACGCAGAGTCCCATGCCACTGAAGCCAACAGAGGCAGCCTACAGCTCACCAAATAAATCACCAGTGTTCTCTAGTGTTGATCAGCCTCTTTTATGAACTTATGATTTACTGAGTATCAAATACACAAGCCGATGGTAATAAATACAAGTCACTCCATTACCACATGTGGCAGAAGAACGCTACGTCAATGGCAGAAGAAAGAAAAAATTACTATTGAGAATAGGCAAGGGAATAATGAGTTTCTTACCTCTACCATGGATTTACACATAACCCAGCTCAACAACAGGTACAAGTACCAGACTTATGGGTTACTTACGACCTATCTCCTTATTAAAAAGGGAACAAACTCCCTATAGAAGTTTTTGGCATATTTGTTAGCAAAATCAAACAGACATGGAGGTAGGCTATTATTTCCATCAATGGCCACTCTGAAAGATGACTAAGGTGCAAGAACCGTATGATGCAGATCCTATGTGGACCCTGATGTGTTCCTTGATCTGTGAATAAAAACTAGTTTCAGTTGCAAGGGCTGCCACTACCAGTGCTAAATAAATACATGTAATCAGAGAAAAACCAAAAGTTGTAATAAAGCACTTTGCAGTCTTAAAGCAATCCTCCAACATACATCTGGATCAGAAATTAATACAGAGTGGGGAAAAAAAATATCCAAAACAGCATACATATTTATTTAAACCGATATTTAAACAGCGCAAAGACAACAATTAGTTTCCCTGTTATTGTGGCACTTGAAGTAAAATAAAAATTGGACTAAGCTGCTAATGTATAGCTACAGTCAACATTTTGCTGATCCATGCACACTGCCAACATTAGAAATGCTATAATGCAGAGGAAAAATATGGAAAGGAATCATTAAGGCCTTAAATTTACTGAAGTACGTACAACGTTTGATAAGCAAGGGAACAAATGATAAAGCTGTTTTTTATGAGACCCCTAGCCTTCAAGCATTACGAATTTATGTAGTGTGTTAAAAATAAAAAATAAGAGAAAATGTAAATGTAAATACCTGTACCATGAGGATCTGTGTTCTGGGATTCTGCCATGCTAAACTCACCTTCTTTCAGGTCAGCTAGTTTCTCTAGATCAGCAAGATGTCTTTGAATTGAAATATGTTTCTCTAAAAAGCAGAGATATTTAGAAATTAAACATTCTTAGTTAAAAAATTATTTTTAGTTTACTATTTTTCTACGCATCATTTGAAATCTAACACTATTAGAGAATAACTATAATACCAATTAGAATACTTGTTTGTATCCTTTAACTTCCATGGTAGAATGAATGACTGCAAAATTAATCCCTAGAATGGTTCTTTAATAAGATCCATGCATTTTCATGTATTTCTACTTGCTTTTTAAGGCTGACACATATCAAATTTCTCAAATTGGAAAGACCTTCATTTGAAAAAACAAGTTGAAAAGATCAAGTCACATTCTATTTACTCCTGATTTTACTGCTCAGCATCGTTACTGAATGCAAATCATGCACAAAGCAGTACAAAAACATCCTATGAACTGTCTGGCAAAACTGAAGTATCAGCTAGAAGTGGACCAATTCTAAGTAACGATTAATCACTGCATAGCCAGCCGTTTTTTTTTTTTTTCCCCTTAGGAGACTGTTTAATCTTTACCTCTTGATTTTTCAACTTATCAGTCAATGGGAACAGTGGACAATTTGCTAATAACAAGAGAATTAGTTTATCCAATAAATCAGCTTTATTGGTGTCAGCACACAGAACATCCCAGTTTACAGTAATACTTATTCTGTAGCGATTTTAAACCTTTACAATGTTTTTACAAGATTAGCCTTCAGGTTTTCCTATGTGAAATAAACATAGAAATGTATCAATGTGCTCAAGATACACAGGTGAGTTTTAAAGCTAAGGTTAAAAGCAGTTCCTAGCTTTTAACTTCTGCACTTAGATACAATAGATTTTCTCTGCTCTCTGTGGTGCTTTTAGCATCAGAGCCTGATGTAGACCATACCTCATCTAACCTCTTCTGTCACTGTATATGCATGAATTTCCACAGTGATTTTTAGCAAAGTTATTAAGGGGACAATGGCCTCTCATTTGAAAGAGATTTCCAATGTCCTAGGAAAATATTTATTTAGGTGCATGGGAAATAGTATCCATACCTATCAGATGTATGGAAAATGAGATTTCACACATTCCCTTTACCTTTCTTCCCCACCATTTCTACCTTTTCTTCTCCTTTCCTCAAGCACACAGCACAAATATTTTTAAGAGTTTATTAGCAAACCTCTTGGATATTCAGATGATACATCCAAAATGTTGCTATCGGATTCCCTTGTGGATTCTTCCTCCATTCCTTTTTCTTCAGTTTCCAATTCTGACCCGGTAACTTCCACATCCAAATTGTTGCTTTTTACTTTTCCGGAGACAACCACACCATCTTAACAAAATCAAACAAACAAACGAAAAAATGTAAGTGTTGTTGATATGACCGAATTATGCAAATATGTTCATTTGTTTCCAATAATTTGGTGCTTCTAACAGACAAAAATGACTACAAGTGTGAAGGAGAAAAAAAAAAATTATAAACAGTATGTTGGAGAATAAGAGCTTAATTATCGCTTATCCTTGGAAACCACTGTGAAATAATGCCATCCCGGACCGACGAGACTATTCGCCCATCTGTATCATCAGATGTTTTAAGTTAACAAAGTAATATTTACGTATTATCTTCTGGCAAAATGCAGTGCTAGCAAGACAAAGCAGGCAAGGAGGACGTCCAAATACACATAACAATATACTAGCTGCTAAGAAAGTTTGAAAAGGAAATTTAGAACTGTTTAGGACTAGTTGAACAATCAGAAAAAAGGAGGGGAGTAAGGAAGGAATTTGCTATCATCAGGGGCCATGATGATGGTTAAGTGCTGGTGCCATCAGCATTTGCACATGAATGACTTACCTGGGGTACCACACCTATGGGCCTACTGAAGAATTTCAAAAGGAATTAAGAGGCTGAGTGACTGAGCAATAAAATGACAAAAAATAGTCAAGTGGTGGACTTGGGGGAAAAAAAAAAAATTTTGATTTTAGATATGAATGGATGGACTTTTGAGCTGAACATCACCAGTCAGGACTACCACCTTGGAATTTTAAAATAATAGTTGTGATGAAAGGAAGAGGTACAAATCCTCAGAAGCAATGGGTGCCTCCCCCCACAAGCTGACATTAGGAAAGGATGCAGAAAGTTCTGCTCAGCCTGCATATTGAACGGTATTGCCCCTGATCCCCCAAGCTTCAAAGGGACACGGTAGAACTAGGAAAGTTTTGAAAAAAGGTGACAAGAAATAACAAAACTATGGCATCACTTCTTAGCTATTAAGAAGTAACAGGGCAGGCTATGACTTTTCAGCCTGGATATGACAGATGTCTATAAAATCATGAGATGCAGAGAGAGCACAGAAGTCAACCACTCATTGCCTATTCCAACACAAAAACTGGGTTGCAACAAATGGAGGTATCAGCTGGAAATTCAGAGCAGAATGTTCTCTGCACGACCTACTGTTAACGCTGCAGACCTCCCTGCCACAGGCTGCTGCAGATGCTACCAGCCTGCGAGTGCCAAAGTGAGAATTTTACGGAAGAGAAATCCACTATGGGATTTTAAACACAAAGACATGGCCTTTGGCTCAAGAAAATAGGGAGTAACAAACTGGTTTGTGTTCGAATCTATTTCTGGAGGATGCAGTAATATATGGTTGCTCTTTTCTGCTAGCCTTCCCTAGCCATCTACTCCTGGCCACTCCTGAAGACAGAATAAGGGCTGGAAGGTTCTTACAGCAGTTCTTACAATTCCCCCGGGTTTTTTTGTTTGTTTGCTTTTAAACATTGCAGTTGGATACAAATCTTTGCTATTATTAAAAAAAAAAAAAAAAAAAAAAAAACCACAACAGAGGGAAGAAATGGAAGGAATATCAGAAGACAGGGATAAGAGAAATTCTTTAGAAAGACAGCAGCACAGAGCAAAATTATTCTACCTACCTTATCAAGACCACCATTTCTACTCAGACAGCACTGCTGTACTTCTGACACATCTATTTTTAAGCTGACAACTCACCTGGAGACAGACTTGTATTTCATGCCTACTTCTCAATTAAAAAATTGCAGGGTGCCTGGTATTAGTTTCTACATACGTTACAAGTAGAAAAACAGAAAGAAAATGGAGTAAAAGGATTTTTTGGTAAGGAATCTGTAAGAAGAACAATGATTATGACTGCATGTGCTGTGAGAAAAACTGGTTAACACTGTTACAAAAATGCATAGTGAGAGCATAGCAGTGACCGAAGTCCACCAGAGTTGGACTGTCTGCATCTTCAGAGGAAGTGTATGGGTTAAAATGAAGAAGAGAGTATGCGTATATGTACATACAGTTTATATATACATCTACACGAAGAGGTGAACTTTCACACTAAATAATTCAGAAAAGCAAACTGTAAGATCACAGGATTTTTAAAATGCCAATCGGGAATCACTGATTATACATAAACATAATGCTTCAAAAAGCCTAAATTATACTTTTTTTTTTTTTTAAATTAAAAGAGCCAGTTCGCTTCAGCTGTAAGACTTCAGTGGCAAACAACTGGCACCAATGCCACATTTGGCGCGGCTGGAAAGCGGGCACAAGCAGTTTAAACACGTTTGGCATGAAACAGCGAGGAGACAAGGCGCGGGGCAGAGGCGCGTGGCACACGCCGCGTCCCCATCCCGCCTCCAGCAGGCCCCGGTTGGGAACGGGACCTCGTGCACCGCGGCTTGAAATAATAAAAGATTAACAACAGCAGCAAACTGAATTTCATTAGAGGGAGGAAAGGGCGACCCAAGTCCTGGTTTCGCTGTTCCAA
>NW_009259421.1:509457-546851 GCF_000687185.1 Egretta garzetta
CGGGGGGAGGCCGGGGGCTCACCCTGTCCTTGCCCTTCCCTCACGCCTGGGGTTTGGGGGCGGGAGGCTGTTCTCCCCTAGCTCGAGGCGCAGCTCTTCCTGCAGTCACTTCGGCCCGCCCATGTTGAAGGCCGCCTTAAAGAGCAGTGTGTTCACTCAGCCTTCCTTGCTTTATGGCGGAGCTACTTCTGTGGTTTATCTGTTCGCGTTGTTGACCTGTGCTCTGGAAATTCACCTCTAGAGCTTTGGGGGCTTCTGGTGAAGCTTTCCTACAGCCCTCTTAAACTTCTTGTTCGTGGCAGCCTCGCAGGACTAATTCGTGTAGAGGGTGGTGTACCTGTTGCGAGATGTCGCGATACTGCCTCCACCCCAGGGGAAGGGTAGGGGTTGGCCTAAGGTGAGAGTTACGTAGTTGGAACTGCTTTAAAACTTGTATGACTAAATGTTAAAGGATGTTTGCCTCTATTAGTTTGGTATGTTTGCTTGTACATAATATGCATCTCTGGAGCAGGTGGTAAAGTAATTGCCATCCATTTTTCTGTGAGGTTCTCTTACTAGTGAGATGCGAATGATTAACCCTGTTGAAATCTGCTGTGGCTCTGTAAGGAGAAAACAACAGTATTAGAGTATTTTTTTCTCTATGCAGTTAAAATCTATTTTTTTATACCAGCAGGAAGTAAACACTTGAAATAAATAATAACGGCAACACTGTTTTCTTAGGATTTGAAGATGTCTAAAGCGAAACGGAAGAAATTAGCTGGAAATGAAGACTGTTTGCATGGCTGGGATGACAAAGTAGGAACAGCTGTATTACTACTATTATCGTTATTTTAATTCAACCCTCCATATTCAAGAGAAGGGCCCGAATTGTTTAGCAGTCTTGTGATAGAGGGATGAATCAAATCTAAAGGTGAGGTCATTAAGAACAGCAGGAGGGTTGAATTGGTCAGATAACTGCAAGTTCTAGCCAGATAACTAGCTTATGGTTTTATCTGGAGGCTGAGTAGTGTGGGTATCAGAAAATCAGAGAATTTTTTTATTCCAGTATGTCTTCCTGGCTGAGGAAAGTTGAGCTTAAAATTGTTACCAAACCCACTGCCATTTTCCTGGATTGTACTTTGCAACATTTTAGCAAGCAATGCTCCGATACTTCCTTCTAACCACTGAGACATAAATCAGTGACCAAAATTCTTAGCATACTCTGGTACGTATTTGTATCGAGTGAGTAAGCTTTCACTGAATTGCTTGTAAAATGCAGGTGTTATAGGGGTGATAATATTTCTGGTCATGTTTGTATGTAGCTTCCCATTCTTTTTTATTGTTTGTGTCCCATTCTGGGAAGTTATTTCCTGCCAGTAGCATAATACATATCCAATAAATCAGTAGTTTAGTAAATCCACACTTAAGTTTGCCAGATTTTTTCCTTTGGATTTTGTAAGGTATATATGAAATAAGAGAGCTTTTTAATTGTATTGTCATAAATGTATCAAAAAAAAAAAGTTTGGAAGTGTTTATAAATGAGCGTGATATTATGGCCTTATAAACTAAGTTAAACGTGTTAGAAGCCTTTTGTGCATGTGGAAGATGTTGTTCCAAGCCAAGCATTTGTAACTGGGTTTTTTTCCTCCTGAATTAATTATTATTCAATTTGTCTTTTAAGGCTAACTTAACCTAAGGTGGGATTTCTTTTTTACTTCTGTAATACAAAGGGTAAAAACTTGGCTTAAAACCTCATACTATAACTATATTGGCATTGCTAATGCCTATACCAGTTTGAAGAGTAGAGTTTCAACTGTTGCATGACTTCAATCTGTTTGAGACAGCATTAAATATCACTATGTGCAGACATTGACCAGCACAAGCAACAGTGAAAACCCAAACGAATAATAGCAAAAAGATAAGGAAATATCTGAATACTAGCAAGTGTTTCTTCAGTGTGATTACAGTATGGATAAGTGGTTTCTTCAGCTCTTGCAGGTGAGAGCAAGCTATTTCAGTAGTCTTATTTAGGCATGATTGTGTGGGGGTGTGGTGGTTTGACCTTGGCTGGATGCTAGGGGTCAGGGGCCCACCAAAGCTGCTCTGTCACTCCCCTCTTTAACTGGACAGGGGAGAGAAAAATAGATCAAAAGGCTCATAGGTTGAGATAAGGACAGGGAGAGATCATTCGCTGGTTACCATCATGGGCAAACCAGACTCAACTTGATGAAATTAATTTAATTTATTACCAACCAAATCAGAGTAGGAGAGGATAAAAACTGCTGAATCTTAAAACACCTTCCCCCCACCCCTCCCTTTTTCCCAGGCTCAACTTCACTCCCAGTTTTTTTTCTACCTACCTCTCCCCCAGCGGCACCGGGGGACGGGAATGGGGGTTGGGGTCAGTTCATCACATGTTATCTCTGCCACTTCTTCCTCGGGAGAGGACTCTTCCCCTGCTCCAGTGTGGGGTCCCTCTCATGGGAGACAGTCCACAAACTCTGCCAACATGAGTCCTTCCCTTGGGCTACAGTTCTTCATGAACTGTTTCAGCCAGCGTGGGTCCATCCCTCCCACGGGGTGCAGTCCCTCAGGAGCAGACTGCTCCAGCGTGTGTCCCCTGTGCGGTCACGAATCCTGTCAGCAAACATGCCTCAGCATGGGCTCCCCCACAGGTCCACAAAGTCTTGCCAGGAACCCGATCTGGCGCAGGCTTCCCGCAGGGTCATGGCCTCCTTCCTTTGGGCATCCACCTGCTCCAGTGTGGGGTCCTCCTTGGGCTACAGGTGGATATCTGCTCCACTGTGGGCCTCCATGGGCTGCAGGAGGACAGCCGGCCTCACCATGGTCTTCACCACGGGCTGCAGGGGAATCTCTGCTCCAGTGCCTGGAGCACCTCCTCCCCCTCCTTCTTCACTGACCTTGGAATGGGGGGGCTACAGGGATGGCTTCTGTGAGAAGCTGCTAGAAGTTTTCCCTTCTCTCTCCGGCTACTGTGTCACAGCAGGGTTTTTTTCCTTCTTAAATATGTTATCCCAGAGGCGTGACCACTGTTACTGATTGGCCAGCGGTGGACACGGGGAAAACTTCTAGCAGCTAGCAAGTGTGCTATACGCCATATATTAATAATGAGCATGTTCAAGAGTATATGCTATTAGAATATGAAGTGCAATAAAGTATTGAAATGCTGCTATAAGCTACACTCGCCTGACCTTTGCTTGAGTCAGTGCAGCAAGCAAGCTCCGATCCTCTGTCTAACTTGCCTGACAAATCTCAGTGAAGCGATTTGCCGTAAGGGAGGAGATAATTGCTGTTTCCCCGCTTGCACTGCTTGGGAATGGGGCATGACAGTAGGTATGTGAGATTTCAAACTTTCTGGTACCAAGTCACCTGATCTGGTATGACTTTGTAATTGTCTGTTATTTTAGTTTTTCTGTTGTATTGCTAGTATTGATCCTGAGTGTGTAGTCCACTGGTTGTCAGTTAATTGAGTTGTTAATAAACTAATAAAACACTTCGATTCCTATTTGATGATAATCACATGAGTCGAACAGGTCTTCCGGCAGCAAGTTGCATTGATATGATTCTCAGTGGCAGCAGCCTTTAACAGCCTCCTTTGTTACAATTTCGTAGGTTTTGCTGCTGTTAGAACTCCAAAACCAACCACAGGCAGAAGTTCTCAATTTCCTTAATTTGTTAGGATTCCACTGGTTTCTGAACCCTTTTATTTTTTTAATGAAGTGCTTTCTAATGTGGACGTAAAATAGCTAAGGCCTCATAGGCCTTTGCAGGCCTCTCTAGTTAGGAAAATCTCTACAGCAGTGACCTAATGGCCTCACTGAGTCAGCAAGACCCAGTTATTGAAGGAGTGAATTATTTGTGAAAAGATGTACTGTCTGGAGCTTCCTTATCTGAAGTAATCCATATGTTGCCCTTCTCTGTTGTCATTTCTTACAGCCTGCTGTAGTTTTGGGAAAACTGAGTCATATAACCCAAAGGTATATAAAAATTAACTGCCCTCTTGGGCAGAGTTCATATTATCAGAGTCTGTCATTTTGCTGCTCTCTGTTCTCTCCCACGGGTGCAATAATAAACTGCTTTCTGTTCTGACCTGATCAGTCGCCTTCCAGTTATTCCACAACATGAATGCGATGCAGCTGGCAATATAGATGTGCCAAGCAGCGATATATAACTGCTTTCTAAACAACAACTGTTCAAGTTCTTTGTTTGGGGACTATCTTTACTCTTAACTGGGTCTATGTAAAAGCAGTTTCACGCAGTTTCACACTGTTCCACCTAATTAGCAAATCAGATGAGAATTAATAACACATCTCTTTTGCACAAAAACATCCCATAGGAGTGTCCTCTCTTTGGCCTTAACTAGGGGGTAGTTGGAAGCAGTCTTCAGGTAACTTTCTTTTCCCTAAGAATTTTTATAAATATACAAAAATGTGTATTTTTACATACTGCTGTACTTGTGAAGTATATGAAACACATGAATCCTAAATGTGTTTTATTAGTTGAGCTTTCTCTATTATAATCCGGGACTGTGTGCCACATTCAGTTTTTCCCCTTGTGGTGTTCTCAAATACAATACAATCTAAATATTAGATTACAGCAAGGTATGTGGGTGCCTTTTTCAAGGTTAACTTACTCAAAATTGTAGTGAATCTAGTGTGAAATAATAGCTTGTTCCATCTTATGAAGGTTTGTTTTTAACTGTAGTTTCATCTCTAAGACTTTGGATTTTTTCCTTCTTTCAGAACTCTGAAGACACAAGATCCTATAAACATACTATGAAAGGAGAAACAGAACTTCAGAGGTAAATTCTTGCTCTGTCATTAAATGGATCTACTTAAAAATAAAACAATCACAGACTTTGTTTAAATACTGAATTTATTAATTTAGTTTGACTTGTTCAAATAAAATATGATATTGTAACTGATGAAGTGTTGGCATTGCATTAATGAGTGGATTCTAACCTCCAGTGAAGTCTGGGGGATAGTTCTGCAGTGAAATTAGTACCTTTAGTAGATTTCTGTGGTCCTGAAATCATTGATTTCTCCTTATACTTGAAGTAACTGATTCCAAGGCAAAGAAAGCAAACTTTCACCTTGAGTGCAGCAAATGTAAACAGTGTTTGAAAACTACTTCATAGAAAGTGAGAATATTCTCATGAGTCCTGAGATGGAAAAGCTCTGGGTTGTTTCTTCATCATGGCAAAATCTTGTTGCAGTTCCTCTGTTGGACTGGAGTTGCAAGTCGTAGGATATTTAGCTGCATGTGTGTGTGCTGTTAAGCACTGTTTATTAGTACAGTATGATGTACATAAAACAGTAACGATGTTCATGCCAAAACTCTGTCCAGTCTAGTACCCCGTCCCTGACAGTGGCCAGTTGGGCTTGCATGGGAAAGAATATGGGAAACAAGACAAGTACAAAATTATTTTTCCTGTTGTACACCCTTCCAGCTTCTAAGAACCAGTTAGGGGTCTCCTAAGTCAGAAGCTGGATGCCAATCAATACATTTAAGTTACCTGTCCTACATGAGTTTGTCAAATGGCCTTTACCTCCCCAACATTTTTGACAACACTATTATAGATTAGGGTAGAAACTTTTATTTTAAACCTAGTGTATTTAAATTTGGGTATTTACTCTAATAAGAAAGTTTCCTTTTCTTTGGATATTTTAAACCTAGTGTATTTAAATTTGTTGGGTATTTACTCTAATAAGAAAGTTTCCTTTTCAGTTTTCATATAACTTATGATTTCTGTAGAATGTTACTATAGTCCCATACATCGTCCCTTTTCCAAGTTCTCCAGTCTGTTTATCCTGCAGTGTTTGAAAGCTGTGCGGTGTTTGGCACTGTGTGAACAAGCTGAACTGCTGCACACTCAAATTTTAGGGTGACACACCTCATATATCATTAAACTGCTGTTGAAACTTATCTGTGTGATAAGATAAAACTAGACTTTGTAGGGGCATCTCTCAAACCAATAGATAGTGAATGCAGAAAAAGCTTTTTCTCAGTTTTTTAATCTAAAATAGCTGTACAGCTAGGAGAAATGTAAATACTAAAAATGCTGTATCAAACTATTTTAAAGGACTGATGTTGCTCCAAGTTCATACTTAAGAACCTACCAAACTGGAATTCATAAATACTTAGGTGCAACTGCCTAAATCAAGTGCAGGGCTTTTTTTTTTTTTTACACTAACTGACCTAGATTCCATTACTTTTTTCTTATTGTTTCTATAGAGTCAAAATAGACAAAGATGGGCAAGAGAAGAAGCAAGACCAAAGTTCCAATATTCCTCGTGGTGCTGATGGAAGATCCCAAGGAAAATCTCCAAATAGGAGCAAAACCACAGACAATTCTTTAATCCAATCTGAAAAGCAAAATAAAATAGTTATCCAATTTAAAGCCAAAGAAATTAAACATGGAAAAAGTACATGCACTCCTGATATTGTGACTACTAGCAGGGAAAGTCATAACAAAAGTAATTTTGATGGAACAGAAGGAAAAAGACTGTGGCCTACCTTTGCAATTCAGAGGAACAAGGTGGCAAAGAAAAAGGCAGAGAAACACGAATTCTGCAAACTAAAGTTAAAAGCAGAACGAACTGTGTTGGAAAAATCTAAGTCATCTGTGTGCGGTTCACATGTACCACATAAAAAGGCAGCTGGATCAAAAAAATGGAGTGAAGATGCCAGAATTCCAAAAAAGCCATCTGACACCTCTGCAGGGGCTGTGCATGATGGTAGGCCTTTCACTAAGAAGTCAAATACACTATCTAGGACTTGGGAAGAAGAATATGAAGAAAAATACAAGGCATTTTCTAAGAAAAAACGGCATGCGCATAAATGCACACCATCACGCTATTCACCTGAAACACAACAGTGGGGCTATTGTAAACAAAAAAATCAGGATGCTGATTCTGATAAAGCTTCTGGTAATTCAGGGACTGAAGAAAGGGACTTTGAAGCTGCAGCATTATGTTTTAAGCAGGTAATGAGATCTAAATTCTTTGTATTATGCAGGTAGACTTTTCAGGCTAGTTTCTGAGGGGCAGGCAGTTTTTGTATAAATAGACTGTCTTCTTACAGATTTCAAACAGGATTTCATAGCTAACCAGGTGGATTTTTTTTTTTATTCCAATGTAAACCATGTTAAAATGTTTCTCTGCTCTGCTAAATAGTTAAACAAACTAGAAGAATAAAGGTCCTGCGTATTAGGACTGTGTCTGCACAAATGCTTTCATAGCTTTACTTTGCTGCTGGGGGTGTGGAATACTTCAATTTAGGTATAAGTCAACAGCATTTTTTTTGAGCTGACATAGTTGTATCATTTTTTGAATGAATAAACTGAACCAATGGAAATTTGCTTAACAGGTGTGATGCCAGGAGAACTTGTTGTAGATCTAGGACTAAATTTAGTCCGTTCCCTGCAGAACTTCACATTTGGCTGTAATTGGTTTATTTCTAAGTTCTAGCTTGTGTTTGGCTCTGCACCTCAACTTTATCTTGAGTGTGGTTACTTTTTTGTTGTTCTCATTAACATGCCTAGCAACATGATTTCAGTTCATGTTATGGTAGCGTGATCACACAAAGATAGTAATTACATACGGAATCATGGAATTGTTGAGGTTGGAAGGCACCTCTGGAGATCACCTAGTCCAGCCCTCTTGCTCAAGCAGGGTCAGCTAAGCAGGTTGCCTAGGACTGTGTCCAGTCAAGTTTTGTATATCTCTAAGGATGGAGACTCTACAGCCTCTCTGGGTAGCCTGTAAAAAAGTGGGGGCGTTTATGTTCAAATGGAATTTGCTGTGGTTCAGTTTGTGCCCATTGCCTCTTGTCTTGGCAGTGGGCACTGCTAAGAGTCTGGTTCCATATTCTTTATACCTTCCCATCAGATATTTATAAAAATTGATAATATTCCCCCTTCTCTTTTCCAGGCCAAACAGTCCCAGCTCTTTCAGCCTCTTTTATGACATGCCCCAGTCCTTTAATAATTTTAGTGACCCTTTGCTAAACTGACTCCATTAAATTAATGTCTGTCTTGTACTGGGAAGCCTATAGCAAGAATTAACATAGTCACAAACCCACAAAAGATTGGGAGAATAGGCTTACTGTGTAAACCGCTAAATTTATTTTAAAAGAAAGCCATCCCTCTAAGCCCTTTTGAAATGATGCTCTAGATGCTTCATCATGGATATTGAAAATGTGTTTTGTGTTACCTGTTCAGTTTGCTTGGGAATATTCAGTGTTTAAAAGACTGATGCGTGTTCTACTTACGTTCCTACTTGTTTCTAGAATTCTGAGGTCCCATGCATGTCTGACTCCTACCAAGAAGATGAGGATATAAAGTCTGTCCAAAAGGTTAGTGATGTACTTGATTAACACTAAAGAGCTTTATTCCGAAACTCTTGACATGGGGATCAGTTGTTCCTCAGTCTTCTTTGATATTTTGTGGTGTTGATGTGGGGTTTTTTTTTAATTCTTCCTACAGAGCTTTGAAGTCTTTCCACCCCTTCAAGACAGTCAGAACCCCGAAACAGACCAAGAGGTTAGTAACGCTTTAATTAAATGCTTCTAAGTTGTATTAAAAATTCATGGCACCGAGGTTGTGTAGATGGACAATTCCATGACCTTTCCTAGTATTTCTCATTGTTGGCTTATGATCTATGCTTCAAAAAACATGGAGCATTTTTTTCAAACAGTAAACAAGCTTGCTAAAGTACTGCTAATCAGGAACTTCCTGAGATAAAGATTGCTGTTCTGTTATTATCTGCAACGTAGAGGTCCTTCATAGTTGCTTACATACTCTAGCTATCTCATTTTCCATCCTCTTATCTTTCAAGTTGGAAAAGACACTTTTTTTTTTTTTTTTAAGAAGTACCTGTCAAAAAACTTGCAGTCTATGTAGCAAAAAATGGAACAAAGTTTTTGGGAACCAGGTAGAAATATCATAAATGAATCTTCCTTCTAGGCTGTGTTTTGGACATCTTTTGTGGACTTCTTAGAGTGGAACATGTGCAGAAAGTTCTCATGGCTTTACATTTGCTGTACAAACTTAAAATTTTTCATGCATTGTTTTTAGTCAGTTTTAACACAACAGCATTAATGCTCTTAATTAATCTTTTTGAGGAACAATTCATAAATGATCACTTACAGTTGATTTCACACATGCAAAATTTTTAATTGTAGATGCAGATAGTTGAAGATTTGCATGTTGCTCGTGTTCAGAAGAGGATGGCACTGTCTGTAGTACAGACTTATGGAGAACTTACAAGTATGGAGATAGATCTTCCAGAACAGGATTTAAGTATTTCTGCTGGTATGCCATGATTTGATGTTCTTTGGTATCTGCTTGCAACTAGTTATTACCGTTGGTTAATGGTCTGAGTAGAAAATATGCAACTGATTTTTTTTTTCACAACTGTTTTGTTTTTTGTTTTGTTTTGTTTCCCCCCAGAGGCTTTTACTTCTGGTCTGAACATATTAGTGGTGATTGACACAAATATAATGATTAGTCACCTTGAATTTGTCAGATCTCTGAAATCTGAGGATATACCAGGTATGTGAATGCATGGTGATCAATAAGACATTTTAAGAAAAAACAGATGTTGTAAGAACTGCAGGCTATGTGAAGAAAAACAAACCTGGGTTCCTTAAAAAGGCAGCAGGTTTCACAGCAGGAGACTCATAATTAAGAGGCTGATTCTATGAACCCAAACAGACTGCCTCTTAAGGAAAATCCAGCTATGAAAGTAGAACCTACTATATTTATACCTACATGCCTACAGAGACTCATGGTCAACGTTCTTAGGAATGCACATGAATTCTTAGAGGTAAATAAGTCTTACCTATTGTGAGAACATACTTTTAAGCATTTAATCCATTACTAGTGTTAATGATGTTTTCTACTCCCTTTTTAGCATTTTTTTTCCTAGAAATCTAAAACATTTAAAATGTGATAAGCAGTCAGTGCTTTATTTCCGTCTTGGTAAAGGTCACAGAATTCACGAGGTGTGTGAGCAAATTTCTCAGGAATTCAGACCCTGGCTTTAATGTTTGGCTTTAATATGTTGTGAAGCTTTTAGTGATTTAATGTTAGCAGGATTAGGATTATGCGTGTCAGTTGTTGGTAGACATATTTGGAATCTATCAGAATACTTAGGGTGCTTTGATGCTTTCAGCTAATGAATACACTTATTCTGGCCACCTGGAGAGAATAATTTTAATAAGGGCCTGAGTAATTTTCAAGAGTGTGTCAGACTGTATTTCTCTTTCCCATATTCCCATATTAGGAATGGTGTTGCATTGTGTACACTGGGATGCCTTTTTTAGCATATTGCAGCTCCCAATTTCTGGTCCAGTACCAGACCCATTATGCAAAAGGTTCAGAAGGTTGCTGATTCCTGACCTACTTATTACAAAGCAGATGGCTATTAATGTATTTTTTCAACATTGTATTCTTATAATGTGAATGGGAAAGAAAAAAATTGAAGTATTTGTCATGCTTGGACCAACAAAACAGTCATTAAAATTCTGATTTACCATGTATTTCATATATAGTATTTTTAAAGTTCAAACCATACTTAGATACAAATAAAACCATGGTTCAATATCCATACTTCCTGTTCCTTGCTTAGAAATGCCGGGTGGCAATTAGCACAAACCGTTGCTCCTTTTATTTGGCAATTGGTTTTGCACAGTGACTGTTGTGGTCATTCAGGTATTTTCATCCTGTTCTTTCAGCTGCTGTCACCTTGCTTTAACATCTTACAGTGCGTGTGTGATAGGATGTTAATTGCTGCAAATTATTTTACATCACTGCACACTGTTGTCAAAGTATCATGTTGATTAAAATTGTTTATTCCTTTTGTTTGCCTAATATTGTCATTTTTACATGTGACCAATGTAGTGTCAGGCTGAGGTTAAATTAGAAAGAGGGAACTTGGCCTTTTTCAGTTGTTCATTTTGTAATGCTAGATACTCTTGAGCATGGAATGTGAAAACTCCTGGCAAAAAAAGATAAGTGTGAGCTTAAATAAATAGTGTGTTTGAATTAAACTTTAACTGTAGTAGTTTGCGTGGCTTTTCAAAATGTCTTTGGGTTTTGGTTTTTTTTTTCCTTCCAGGGGTTGGCAGACTTGCATTAATAATTCCTTGGGTTGTCCTACAAGAGCTGGACAACTTGAAGAAGGGGAAAATGTTGCAGCATGTTCGGGACAAAGCTATCCCTGCAGTCCAGTTCATCTACACGTGTCTCAAAAACCAAGATTCAAAATTGTGGGGGCAATCCATGCAGCTTGCTTCTCAAAAAACATGTAATATATGTGCAATTTATTTGTTTTGGGTACTTAATCCTTGCAGTTCACCTAGTGTGAAGCTTAGCACTAAATTTTGGATCTAATACGGTCTTCACTCTGCAGTTTGCTAATAGCTTACATCAGCCTTCAGTGCATATCCAAGGCATGCAAATACCTTATTCAGATTAGTGCTTTGTTCACTATTGTTTTATCAGCTGTTTCTCTCTTTAGCTGTATCTGTTGATAAGTGAGGGGTTACTTAATGAAAATTCATCTAGTACTACTTTTACCTATGAGCAAAGGATACGTTGTGTGCTTTTGCTTTGCCTTGCTCATTGCAAAATCTAACATACTCAAATTTACATGTGGTTCGCTTGACGTTTTCTGGCAAAGCCATAGTGTTTTCGAGTGTAGTAGTACCTAAGAATTCAAAGCTCAAGGCTTGTGCTTAGTATACACTTCTCTGTCCTTGTCTGGGGAGTATCAAACTTACTTCAGTGTAGTCACAGTACTGTTTTTATTTCTTATGTTGGGTTACTCCTGAACATGTCAGCACTGTCTTAACTAAATTTGCAGATGGCCTGAGTGATGAGAACAATGACGATCGTGTTTTACAATGTTGTCTGCAGTATCAGAACCTCTTTCCTCAAGCTGTTGTCATACTCTGCACGTGAGTTCCTGTGTGGTTTTAGGTCTTTTATGAGGTATAAGGTAGTCTCATGCCAAATACAGCATTTTCAAATCATATCTTAAAATGAAAAGCTGCTTCTGAAATAAGCTTTTTGAGGAGCAATCACCCTCTTAAAAGCTAGAGTAGAAGGAGAATGTTGAACTAGAAGGGCAAATCGTGCTTGACAAACCTGATGTCCTTATATGACAAAGTAACCTGCTCAGTTGATGTGGGGTGATTAGTGGGCATTGTCTACCTGTAGTTCTCCAAAGCTTTCAATATGGTTTCCCACAGCCTCCTCCTAAAGAAACTGATGCGTTACAGTCTAGACAAGCGGTCTGTGCGGTGGGTGACAGGCTGCACCTAGAGGGTGATGGTAATAGCTCCTTTTCATACTGGCAACCTGTCACAAGTGGGGTTGCCCAGGGATCGATATTGAGCCCAACGCTGTTTAACATCTTCATAAGTGATCTGGATGATGGGATCAAGTGTAGCCTGATGAATTTTGCCGGTGATACCAAACTGAGTGGGGAAGTGGACGCTTTGGAACGGAGAGCCACCCTGATGGAAGAGTGGGCTAAAAAGAACCCTATGAAGTTGAACAAAGACAAATGTAAGGTCTTGAACATGGGAAAACATAACCCAGGAGTGCAGCACAGGCTGGGATCTACCTGGCTGGGGAGCAACTCTGTGGAAAGGCACCTGGGGGTCCTGGTGGACAGCAAACTCAATATGAGTGAACAGTGTGCTGCTGCGGCAAAGCATGCCAACAGGATGCTGGGTTGCATCAACAAGGTCATCAACAGCAGAGATAAAGACATCATTATCCCACTCTGCTCAGTGCTTGTCAGGCCACACCTGGAATATTGTGTTCAGTTTTGGTACCTGCTATACAAAAAAGATGTGGACAGGCTGGAAAGAGTACAGAGAAGGGCCACAAAGATGATCAAAGGACTGGGAAGCCTGCCATATGAGGACAGGCTGAGAGAACTGGGTTTGTTCAGCCTGGAGAAAAGAAGGCATAGGGGATACCTTATCACCATATTCTAGTATTTAAAGGGTGACTACTCCCTTTTTACAAGGAGTCACATGGAAAAGAAAGGGGTAATGGGTACAAGTTAGTCCTGGGGAGATTCTGATTGGACACAAGAGGAAAATTTTTCACCATGAGAACAATTGGCCATTGGAATAATCTCCCTGGGGAAGTGGTGGATTCCCCAACATTGGACACTTAAGATTCGGCTTGACAGGGTGCTGGACCATCTTGTCTAGACCATGCTTTTGCCAAAAAGGTTGGACTTGAGGTCCCTTCCAATCTGGTATTCTGTGATGATACAATAAAACACAAAGACCGTAGATGTTATCACCTTCATGTGCTTGAGGCCTGAAGTAGAATTAAGTTTATATCATGTTCAATTTAACAACTTTTTAAAGTGTAGCTTTCTCAGAGTTGATTCTGATTTGTCATTAAAAAAATTAGAGATACAAAATTGAAAAAAATATTTGTATTAATGATTGAGATCCAGTTAGATACTTTGTTTTTGTCTACCTGGTTGGGGACAGTGATAAGCATTGACAAGGGTTAATTTTAGAAGGAGGGAAGATGGAGACAAATTTGCTTCCGGTTTGGGGATGGGGATGAGCATTGAAGTTTACTCGTAGAGAAGATGGAGACTGATTTGCTTTTACTCTTGTTCTGTGAGGATAATAGCTGACTTTTGAGTATTGATTCTTCATTTGATACAAATCACATAAAGCTAGTTTTTAAAGGGCTAATATTGCTTGACAGGTACTGTAAGCAGCTTCCTTTGGTCTTTGCTAAAACCTACGTAGTTTCAGCAAGTAGGGTTAAGACCCTAGGTGTCAGTTGGTTTGTGTAAGGTGACATGTGTGGATTGGGTTGCTGCTGAAAATACTACTTCAATTGCAGTAGGGCTATTGATAATGATTTTGGGTTTCTCTGAGTAAAGAACAGGAGGTGACTTCAGAAGTGCTTTTCATCTGAAAATCCCTTTATCATGATGGAGCAGCAATGGAGATTTTTGGGAAAGTACTAGGATCCAACTTGGTAGTGCATCTTTATAGTAGTTCTGCTGGAGCAGTGTATACCTCAGGGTGGCATTTGGGACAATGATTTGGCCAGTAGAACAGTAAAAGTGGGTGTCAAAAATGGAGATTTATTGTAGCAATCAAATAAGATTACTGTCTTAGAATTATTGCCTTGTTTGCATTCTAAAATCATAGCAACCAGGCATCACTGCTGTAGTATTTATACCTGGTTTTTAATTAAAGCAAACCTAGAGCCTGAAACATTTTTCAGTGTGTTTCTTCTTCTTTTTTTTTTTTTCCAGAATAGCTGCTCTAGGCTGTTTTCTGGTTTAATTTTTGAACTGTTTCTAATTGTTTGAAAAAGAAAACTTCATATATAATGAAGCTCACAAAATAAGCTTACTGAAGGCAATTTTTTCAGTGTGTTGCTTTTATTACTTACTATGTAATAATGTCAGTTTTCTGTCAACAATTAATTTCCTTCTCCTAGGGATGATAAAAATTTATGTAATAAAGCCATTGTGAGTGAGGTCAAGGCATTCTGCAAAGCTGATTTGGTTACTGCTCTACAGAATCTGAACGTAAACAGGCATCAGAACTGTGTTGAGCTGCAACAGTCAAAATGTGGTAGGTTTGTTTAATGTGCATGTATACATATGCTGTTTTTTGAGACATGTAATAATCAGTGTAGGAGAGGGAGAATAGTTTCTACTATAACTTCAGTTTTCACATACTTTTCATATGCTTTTTATTTGGGTCAGATTTTTTGTTTTCAAAGGTAAGTGATTTTCTGAAAGTTTGAGACCTTTATTAAAAGGTCTCGTATCTCTTAGTTCTAGGAAATTCAAATATGACTTTTTTTTGTTTTATATAAAAAACACAGCTTGAATTTCCTGTGCTTATAGTAATTTAAAAGGTGTCCTGAACTTTTTAAGACTGAAAAGAGGTTTTTCCAGTTGAGCCGGTCTGGCTTTCTTAGTAGTAGTAAAATTCTGTATGCTAAGATCACTCCTTATGTTTTATGCCAAATCCTTTACTTGCATCCCAAACAGTAGAACTTGATTCTTGAGTTGCCTGTTCATTTTTCTGAAGATACAAATACAGCTTACAATAAGAAGTGGTGATCTTATACTTGCTGATAACCCCACTGGTTGTATATAATCTAAGTTATTTAAGGAAAAAAGAAATGTGGAGTAAGATCACAAACGAATAATGCTCTGGGGAAATTAATCTTCTTGGTTAGTAGCTTATAATTAATAGTACCCACAGTACAAGTGGGTATAACTAGAAATACTTGAAACCTAATTAGATATAGCCCATCTGCTTTATAACATAAAGTGCAGTCTGTCTTTATGGGAACAAGTTATTTGTGTACTATCAACATAAATTAGATATAGAAACAGTTCCAATTAGTAGCTTTTCTAATAATTGGTTTCACAGGTGCAGAATTCAAGAAAACAGAAAGAGGTGATGATAGTCTTACGGCGCAATTCCCAAATGTACTTCCAGACCTTGAAAAGAACTTAGGAGAAGCTTTATCTTGTATTTTGGAGACTGAGATGAAAATTGCATTTGGAAACCTATGGATGGAGGTGGTTTGTTATGTCATCTTGCTTGATATTTCAAGTATTAAGAAGTTTAAATGTCCTTGGTATTTTAATTCTATTCGTACTTGTGCTAAGCCAAACAGCTAAGTCATCTAGTTCACTAACATAGCAATTCACTGACAGGGAACAGGTCAGTGTTCAGTTTTACTATTCCATTTTATAACAAGATTATTCAATTTGACCGATAATGACTGCAGTATTTTAATAGTCTTTTAATAATACAGTAACACAGATGCTGGCTGTTCAGTGTGAATTTTCAGAACTCTTTTTATTAGTTGCATTACATTTCTTTTTTAGCTTTTCTAATATGGTTAAATCACTGCACTGTAAATATGTCCTTCAAGAAATTATTCCATCACGTTTTATATAATATTGAGGCACTGTTGTTGCAGGCACTTCTTCCCCGTCAGACCAGATGTTTTTAGATACCATGTGGATAAAATTGTTCACAGCTAAATTGGTTACAATGCAGATACAGAATTACAAGGGTGTTAACGAGAACCTCCAAACACTCACTCTTTCAAAAGTATTCTTAACAGAAAATAAATACTCCTGTACAAGGCACTTTCAAATTATCCATGCTTTGATTTAGATTCCATTTTATGGCTGGTAGGGGTTAGTTAGAAGTTTCAATTTGTTGCAGATAAACCTCTGTGGCTTTAAAAAGAAAAATCACTTGCATGGGATGACTGTTGTTCCACAAGATAGAGCTTTGATTAATTAAGCTTTTAGATAACTTAGTTGATTTCTGTTAACACGTTTTCAAACTCAGTTTTCACTTGGTAGTAAGTAATTGAAATTTTATTGTAATGTGCATATATTACTTCATGTATATATATACATGGCTAGGAAAAGTGTGTTTACTTTTACTTTTTAACAATACAAGAAAATCAAAGGCCTATTTACTGTTGGTCTGGTTTTTGTACACAAGCAACATTAAATCATTTTTAAGAAGTAATTTAAGAGTATTTTCAATGTTTGAGAAAAGGGGAACCCAAAATCACGAAAATGTTGAAAGATTATTATTGTACACCGAACGCTTTTACATGAGCATCTCTGTCTAATCCATGATGCTATTGAATCAAATCTTTTTTAATAGATAAACTTGTTAAATCTGAAGATGGCCTTATTTCTTAGGAATCACTGAAATTCTACTTCAGCAAGCACAAATCGTAACATTATTGAAGAATAGAGCAGTTGTGAAATGTGTAGGAATATGTCTATCTGAAAATCAGCCTTTGAATTTACAGTATGTTATCTTTCAGATACTGTATCTGAAGCCACCATGGACATTAGCAAACTTGCTGAAGTGTTATAAAAAACACTGGATGGCTGTTTTTGGTTATGTTGTGCCAAGGAGTTTGCTTTCAACCATTGAATGTCTCTATAAACACCTTTGCACAGGTAAGAATCTCTAAAAATATTAATTGTAAACTTGTAAAAACCTCACTGTGGTTTTCATAGTTACAGAAGTAGATACTTTGAAAATGCCTGTACTCTGTATATTTAAATAATAATGTATTCCATCCTCTTCTGCTTGTTTTCCAATTTAAGATTATCCAAATGGAGCCGTGCCTTGGACAGTCTTACCTCCTTTTGCATTGATCTGCAGATTATTCCCCAGATGTGTAACAAAATCCCAATGCTATTTTTGTAGCCTTAAAGCCAGAATTGAACTGAAATTGATGAGCTATGAATTATATTAAAAAAGAAAAGAAAAGGAGAAAGCTTATTCCAAGATCAAGTCTGTCCAAGCTGTGGTCCCAGATGGTCTAAATATCACCCGCAAAAATCACAAAAATTATTTATGAAATGTTTTTGTTGGTGGTTTGGTTTTTTTTTTTTCTGTAAATCAGTATTCTGCTGGATTTTTTCTTTTTATACAAAGACAGTAAAAGCAAATGTGTGGACACTATCAGGCATATAAGAGTTTATTTCACACATCTCTATACCTGCAAAAGTTGGGAAAAGCAGTTTAATGAAAAAATATATATTAATGGTCACCAACGTCCCTGAACTGTTTTTAAAAAGCAAATAATCTTTCTCCCTCCTTTGCCACTGTGTTATGTGTGCATTTGCCAAATAAATTATGGGGGACTAAAGACTACTTAATGTGATAGATGAGTGCAAGGGGGTTTGTTTTCAAAAAAAGCCAACAAAAATCCCTTTCATTTATTTAAAGATGTCTTTAAGAATTTGATTTTAATAGATGTACCTCTTTTGGGATATTGTTGTTATGTGGAATTATTTTAGATATGCCAGTTGATCCTCTTGCCAGATCCTGGGATAAATTTGGAAGACTTGATTAAGAACTGGGAAATCTTAACCTCACACATGTTTCTCTTGAGACTGTTTTACCTAATGCTTCTGAACAATTTTCAAGGCTTTTTATGTGCTTCAGTTAATCCAGATATTTGAGTATTAAATTTGCTTCCCAAGTTCGATAACTCCAAACATCTAATGCGTTTTTTTATTATTATTTCCGATATTACTATCCAAATATCAGATAAAACAGTTGACTCCTCAACAGTGGGTATCTTGCTCCAGGAATCCAAAAAATTACTCCATGCTTTCAGTTCAAGGTCAGACTATAATGGTGTACTTCCCCAGGCTTATGCTGAAGTGAATAAGCTATACCAAACACTTACAGAGGTAAGGGGAGCTTTAGTATTCATTCACTTGACATCTTCTTGAATTTGCTTCATGTTCATTGTACAAACTTGGCTTAGATTTCTAAATTATTCCTGTAATTTCAGTTATTGCAGGAAATTTTGCTAGACTGTTTTCAAAATTAATAGACCCCAAATTTAACTTTCGTTTTCATGTAGCAAATATCTGCCTTTATGTATATGCTTGGGAGACTTTTTTTTTACCTTAATACAAATGTGTTAGTATTGGGAGGGTGACTGAAAAAGGTTATTCAGTTGTGTTCAGGCAAAATGTCTTCGTTTTCTATTGTATTTGTAGCTGATGGAAAAGGGCCTTAAAGATTAAGATTAAGTTAAGATTAAAGATTAAGATTAAGATTAGTTAAAATTGTTGTTTCTGTGTCTGACGTTGATCCAATACTGCTACTATTCCTAGGTGTGTTATTTCAGCTTTTATTGTCTTGGTAGCTCTGGTGCTACACATGAAGAAAGGACTCACTTGTATCATGTGCTTTGTGGTAGTGAATGGGGGGGTGTCCTGATACCTTTTGTATTTTGGGAAGTATGTCTACTTCCAGCATCTTGGTTTGTGGTTATTGTTAGTTCCATATGTAATGGCATAAAGAAGGGATTCATGAGCATAGATGACTTGAAATATTTCAATATATGAGAAAGAATACAGGTCAGAATATCTGTAGAAAGTTCTTTTCAGTTTTGGAGAAAGCTGAAGGGGAAAGGAAAAATAAGGTGGTCAAGGAGAGCAAGGATGATTTGGGGAGTCATGATTATCTACTGTGCTGTAACTTCAGTGTGCAATGCCGTTAGCCTCTTCAGTCCGCAGTTGTGTGAACAGCGCTGCCGTAAGAAGCAGGCTTTCTGTCTGAAAACATGTTTCCTACTGTCCTGGTCCTGACAGGTGTTTGACTTCACGAAGAACTGCCCTTATACAGACAAGGTTGTGCCAGATCAGTTTCAGTTTAACCTGGATAAATTTTCTGAACCAGTTTACCACATGAGTAGATGAATACTTTGTGCTGTTGCAGAGGAAAATGTGCCATAAGTTGTGGCATAGGGAGTGAGAGTTAGAAGCAGTTCCCATTTATACCAGCTTATCATGCCGGGGAAGCCTTGGCACAGGGTTTCCCTTTGCTTCCATTTCCTATCTGTAGAAATACCAATATATACCTATAGAAGACAGACTTGGTGAAAGACTGAGAGATGCTTTAGATGCAGAGACTATAATAAAGATGGTTATAACTAGAAGAGATTTGCCTTGCTTTTTGGAGCATTGCTTTAAAAAAAAGTAGAAATGTTCAAGTTTTCTTAAGTTAGGAACCAAATACACTCATTATTTGTTTGCTAAACTGTTTTATAAGGTGAAGTCAGACAGTGAGCAGGATTTATCAGAAGACACCATGGTTCTTTCGGAAAATGCTGTATGTGAAAAAATGGAAGCAATAACACCAAATCTTCAAAACCGTGAAGAAAAAAAGTCACATCCAAGCTTTCATGTAGCTCAAGAAAGCAGGCACCAGGAAATCTGGTCAGTCCTTGAAGCTGTATGGAATACAATAAACTTGTACAGGTATGGTATGCTAAAGAAATAAAAAACTTCTACACAACCTTACATAATTTTCAAACAAACCCACTTTAGAAATAGGGTGGTTTTTTCCTATTTTAGAGAAGCTATTAGTTAATTAATCAAAATTGACAAAAAAAAAATCACACAGCTTGTCACACAAAGAAGTTAGGAGCGTACAAATTGCTACGTGGATGCAGTCGGTGATCTGTCTAGTCTGCTGCTCTTTTTCTGGCCAGTGGCTGAAGTAAGTTGCCTGAGAAGAATGATGTTGAAAACCCTGTGAGAGCCACAAATGTGAGACATCCATGGAAATCTCATCTTTAGCCATAAAAAAAAGAGATATTCAGGCTCTTAAGCTTCCTCATGGTTATTTTCTTTCCAAATCCTGTGGAAGTATACTAGCCTATGCAAAACCATTTACTTTTTAAAAAAAATTTTAATAATTTGAAATATAACAAGTTTTCTTATTAAGCAAAATCCTTCACTCTGAAATCCAAATGCAGAATCTAGTGGTGAATTTCCTTTCTCATCTAAACTCAAAATTGCATGAAATTACTCCCCCCTTAGTTGTTTTACCATTATTAGTATTTTAGTTAGTTTTGAAAAATCTGCTTGAAAATCACAGAGATGCCATGCTCTTGGATGCTATCACAAAATCTGAATAGATTCTGTGTTTTCCTTTTGTAGTCTTGTGTGTTTTCTTTTTGCAGTCTTCATCTGAAGTCTTTTCAAAGGAGGGACACTGAGTTACGTCAAACACAAACGGATTCCATTTTTGGTGGTCTGTTAAGGACTTGCCTAATAAACAGTGATAATAACTCTACCCATGCCATTCCCATGCTAGCATTTGAATGTACTATAGTCCTCTGGGCTTACCCAGTGCAAATTAATCTGAATTGAAGCTGGTTAGGAGATGGTTTGGTGTGGTGTTCAGGTTAGCTGAGGATCTGTGCCAGATAACAAGTCTCTTACTTAACAGTTCTCTTACTGGGATAGTAATCATGAATTTGGAAGTTTCATATAGGCATCAAGGAAAAACTATTTCAGTTGTACCAGTTTATAATGAAAATGCAGCTGAACTGCTGGCTCTTACCACCTCTTAAGGACCATGCTGTGAAAAGAGGATAACATTTTAGAATCCGAGTTCACTTCACACTCTTCTTGCTCATGTCAGGAAAATATTCCTTATATTGCACCTGTGGGGATAATGATTCATGAGTGCACTGCAGCTCATCATCCCAACGCAACTATTGCAGGGAGAGTGTCAAGCCTATTCCAATAAATCTGGAGAATGAAGCTGCTTGGAAAATTGATGGGAAGCACTTTATCTTGCTTCTTTAACCTAACAATTCTCTTCTAAGAGAGGCTTACTCATGTGTACTCAGGTTGTGCATGAAAAGACTGTTTCATTCTCAAGTAATGATAAATCTATTTAAGGCAAAGGCAAAATAATGTTATGGTATACAGTCACCAAGGAAAATTTTAAACAGAGAAGTACAATTGATGGGCATGGTCTTTCTACTATTTATTCTAAGACTATTTTGGATAACATGGTTTTAGTATAGATACACATTTGACCTTGATGGGGTTTTTTTTAATAGTCAAAATACAATGCATACAATAGATACTGGGTTTGTCTGAATTTTGAAGGTTTTATTAACTGCTTTTCCATGTGTCTTCTGTGTTTTTTTTTAATATTAGTATTGAAATTTTCCAAAAGTTGGACCCCAACGCAGTAACCTTGACTGCAAAGTCTTCGTTTGAAGAAGCTTTTTTAGGTCTGCAGAAACTGTTGGCAGCTGTGAATGATATCCATGAAGGAATTAGTAGGTAAGTATTTAAGTTAGTCATAAAAGCTGGTGATAGTAACAGTCACTTAAAGTCATAAAAGTCACTGAAATCTTTGATGCCAAACTACGATTTATTATGTGTGCTTAGTTACATGATTTTTCAGTAAAAGCCTTGGTATCAAGGCTACCTAGAACTATTACTTCGTAGCAAAAGAGTAAGAAACTGTTGCAGACATTCAGCTCTTTTTTAGTGAATTTTCTCTTTCATGACCTGGGACTTATTTTCTGATCTTTGATAACGAGCCACTTGCCTCTGCTCAGAGTGTAACTGGAGCTATGACATAATTAACTAATACATTGTCTCTGATGGCAAAACTTTGAATAATTCAGAACACTTGTTTTTCAAATGAGAGGCCCACTGGAATCGGGGCAAATTTCCAATACAATGAAGGATGTAGAGTTTTGGGACTTCACTGTTACCAATTCTAGAGTATTGTTCATGGGTCAAAATCTGTATTGCAGCACTAGCAATGACAATCAATCAGCTGGACTCTCAGTTTAGGAAGGATAATATTCCCTCTGTTGTCTTTTTTAAAGAGTGTGGAATAATAAAAATGAAGCTTCAGAAGGAATAATTTATCCCCTGTGTAGTCTTAGCTTAGTCCTTTTTTTATAGCAATGAAGTTTATTCACCGGCAGCACCAGCTACAGAATAATGCTTTACATTTTCACTCTTACAGTTGTGGAGTTCCTCAGTTTCCCACTGACTTCGAAGAGTGTTTGTAGGAACTGGTCTGTAATTGTGGTTAAAGTTCCAGTAACTGCCATGAGCATCCTAAAGTGTTACAGGCCGTGAATCTGAGTGGCTGGAGCTATTTGATTTGGGAACAAACCAGCATTTTGCACACTTTTTTTTGCATAGTAATGATGCAAATAGGTTAGAAAACTGTGAAATAGATGCATTGAAATGGTTGGGCTTGCCCTGTACATTAACAATCTGCCTTTTAAGTAAATGTTGAGGTATATTACATTTCAATTGTAGGCTGTTACAGCTTTGTTAGAGATTATCTAATACGTATATATTTTTTTTCAAGTAGTGTTCTTTCTATCATTGTACCATAGTAATGAGCTTTTAAACTTCTATTACCAGTACATAGCGGTGTTCATTACAATCTTTGCTGAAGGATCACAGTCCTGATGCTATAGCTATCACAGCAGTCCTGCCAAGTATGGACGTATGGTTATCCCAGTTGTAAAGTGTGAGGTCTGACCTGTCAGGGCACTTCAAAAGTCTGAAGCACGGTTGTGAAACTCTCTCACCTGGAACTTCAGGTAGTTTTCATTTATAGAATCATGCAAATCGTTGCTTCACTTGTCACCACTTCCAAATAAGTTTTTGTTGCTTTTTTTTTCATTATGGTAAAAAGAATATTTCTTTAATTACAGTGTTTCAGTAAAATACATATTCTGTAAGTCCCAAATAAGCTTCAAAGTACACCCATGTGAAGTAGCGTGTTCACATGAGCATAAAAGACCATCCCTGCATGACTAGTGTTACACCTAAGTTATAGGTCTGATTTTTTTCTGTACAGCACACTATAATAGTGGGACAAATGCATTAAAAGAATTGTTGTCTTTCTTTCAAAGATAAATGATCTAAATATGAAAGTAAGGACGGAAGAATATGCATAGGAAAGTGAGATAGAATAGCTTGGTATTAATTTTCATTGATGATTGTTTGGTTTAGTACTCCCAAATGAGATTTGATTTTAGTAGTGGCAGTGTAAGACTTTCTCGAAAGAAATTGTTTTACTAAAGCAGTTTACTGTTAAACTTGGTTCTTTTCATTCCAGTCCTAAAGTTCTTGCAAGAAATCCAGTGGTATCCGTTTATGTATGTGGTGGATGAGACTTAATGGGACCATGGTGCTTCAAGGTTATTATTTTTGTGTTTCAGAGGTGTTTCATTAAAACTTCGCTATAACAAAAGAAATTTTTTATTTCTTTTGGTGAAAGCTACTTATCTCCCGTATTTCCGTATATGGGAGAGCTCTGTAAAAATAAAAATAATATTAGAGAAATCTATTTTACAAAAGATGTATTTTATGATTAAAGCCACTAGAATATCTGGAGCAAAGATAAACAGGGTTCTGTCATTTGACTTTATTTGAAATGAAATCTGTTCCATGTGATTACTGTGATGCTCAATAACATTTATGAAGTGGCTTTAAAAGTGCCTTTCATGCTTTTTAAAATTTTATTTTCTACCACTAAACTGAAATACATTATTAATGCATCCGAGATGATTCTCAGAGTAACTTTAGTGCGAGGTTGTACTTGGAAATGCCTGCTCTGAGTTTGTTCTGCGGATTTGCAGTAGGGGGCATCGTGGAGCAAGAAATGCAGAGAAACTGTAATCTGTTTTAGCCTGTGCATAGGTATTTAAGTTAGTTTGAGACTTCTGAGTAGGTTTTCCAAAGATTCAGAAGCCATATTTATGAATCATTGTAGGTTTATATATATATTACAGAATATTAAAACAAAAAGTCTGAAGTTTCCAAAAGTAAGAGGGAAGCTCATTTTGCCTAGGTTGCTCAGCATTTCTAAAGCTGAACTTAGAGTATATTTATTTTTCTTGAAAAATATTCTTGAAAAAAATCCTTTCAGTGACTTACAGTTAATATAGTGGTGTGATTGCAGAGAAGGAGACAACTGAAGAAGTAGTAGTGAAAAAGTCCTAGCTTGAATATTTGGAGGTAATACAGCTTTTAGTGATAAAATACAAGTGTTTTCCGTGTCACCTTCTATTCCCCGCTGTCAGAACTGATCACTGAATTGACTGTTTTGGGATTAACTCCATAGAGCGTTTTGACCACACATAGACTGGCTGAGAGCGGGACTATGGTTGGATGAACCGTAAGGCATCTTGTGGAGAGGAGTTGTATGTAGAAATGTCCCTCCCTGTGGGTCAGCACTAGTGCAGAAACATCCCCTTGGTTGCTAAGAAAAAAACCACTTTGCATCAGTAATAGTGTTTCCGAAGCTCATCTTTCTGTAGGGTTGTATCCTTTAGTTTAATTATCTTGTCTGATATAGTTGAAAATGTGCAGTATCTGACAAAGGTTTCCTTCTAATTGTGGTGTTTCCTTTCCCACACACGGATTGTTTCACAGCTCCTATTAGGGTTGAACTTAACCTACAGCCTTCTCTGCTGCCAGGGCCCAAATTTGTCCTTTAGCCTTCTGCCTATTTTAATGAGAGATGTAAGAAATTAAAAAGTTTCAAGACCCCTGCCTCTGTCAAATACAGCTGAAATTGGACAGCGCTTAACAAGGTGAAGGGCAGAGGTGATGCTGTGGCAGCCGCTTAAGCCAGTCTAGAAAGCAGAAAAGTTTGAACAAATGGGTTGGTGTTATAAAAGCCATGGTCCTTTCTGACCTTGTAAAGCTAGGGAATAGGCATCTAGACAAAGGGGCCCTGGGATCTGACATCTGAAGTACTTCCACAATAGAAGAAAGCGTGAGCTTGACTTTATTTTGGGAGAAATACCCTTAATTTCCCAATAGGTTGATGTTGAACAAAACTCTGGCATGTGTTGATCATGGTAACACCAGTTTGAGTCCCTTACTGCAGTGCACTGTAATGAGGAATTCTCAGTAAGCCACATAGAAGTTTTGGTTTTTTCCATTTCTCATCTTTTTTGCTTCCCTGATCTTCTGACAGTGGGGTTAAATGGGGCTTTTAATGGGTTAAGTTGACTTTTATACAATTAAGTCATATGCCTTTTTGATTAACCACAGGGTTTTATTGGTTAATGCTTTATGACAGTCTTATCAGTCTTAAGCCAGAGGCGATTACATGGAACTGTTAAAGAGGAATGGCTCAGTGTGGCAAATACTGAGGTACAGAGGTTTGGCCAGATTTGAGAGTGCTTACCATGTAGTCTCATATGACTTTTAGCCATACGCTTTACTTGTCATCACCCAGGATTTTAGTGTTTGTGAGCAGTTGGCAGGCTGACCTACTTTCACTGCCAGATTGTTTTGTGGGTTGGCTTTTTTTTTCCTTGTATTTGACAAGTTAATTTTTTGATCCTTTCCAGATAGGCTTTGCTTGTTTCCCAGGTCTTCTCTATGCACAAGTGAGGAACCACATCCTGAGCTATTTCCTATCCATTTCCATTTTTTATTATCCTATCTTACCCTCTAGGCACACGTTTGGCATCAGATGAGTGACAGGACAGTAGGTAAAGAAGCATTCTGAGTGGTTTGGGAAGCCCTATCGCTGATGAGATAGAAATCATTAAGTCTGACCTCTCTCCTTTCTCCCTTCTGCCCCAAGAACAGTATCTAACTGCAGTTTTGTAGCTGCTACGAATCGTCACTTTTTCTGTCTTTCTGACATGCTTTTCTCTACCGCACGTACTAAATATTTTAAGAAAACTGCACAGACCCATACTATGGTACATAATGTGGGGTCGTTTGTAATTTGGTTTTGCATGGCTGGGCTGGTAGGAAAGGTGAAGTGATTCAGTGGCTTTCCACCCTCTGTGTTTGAAATACGTTTGTCATCTTGAGAGAGAAGAAAAAGCAGTGGTTAAATATTGCAGTGGTCACAATACTGAGATTCAGATTGCTCCTTAGAAGAGTTTTACATTACAGCCCATTTGGAGGGTGTTCTCTAGACATAGTTCTGTAGCTGAGGCAGACTATTTTCTCAGAGAAACTTCAACGAAAACAATATCAACTTGATTCAGTGAAGTAATAGGTGCAGAGTCAATGTGCATACAAACATGTCCAGGTTTCCCAATGTACATCTTCTCTTAAAATTTCTGTTTTCCAGAACACAGAATGGTGGCTACAGGAGATGAAAGGAATATAAAATTATTAAAACCAGTAGACGGCAGCAGTGGTGTGAAATCATGGCCCTGCAGATAGGAATGTGTTACAGTTTTCTACAGAAAAATATATTCCAGGACTGGAGCTTGTATTCCAGTTCCTATTTAGCTGAAAACAGCAATAAGCATGTTTTATGAATGCTGACCTGTTAAGAATTTGTGGGGGAAGTTACTGGGCAAGCTCTTCTGTCACCAACTTCTTTTCAGTACTCTGTGTGTACAATGGTTCTTCCTTGAAAACAATAAATGACTTTTATTTGAAGATATTGTAAAGCTTTGAGCCAGATGTCAGACTTCTCATTTCAGGTTATAAACCCAGAAGCAATTGCCATAATCCAAGCAAACGCCATAAAATAAGTTACAGGATTTAACATTAAGTTACTTGTATGCTCATTTACATGTTTTACTTTGGTTTTTTTTTTTTTTTTCAAAGAACCAGAAGCACAGCCGGTTTGTACATCTGCCTGGTGTTTGGTACTTGTAGGCAGCTAAACCAATAATGTTAGCTGTTTGCTAGGATACTTTGGTCACCAATACAAAAATAAGTATGTTTTCCAATTTGATGTCCTGATGGGAAATGAATAGGAAGAGTGGTGAGGGTTACCTTATTGACTGCCTAAAGTGCATAGTCTGGGAAACATCAATGGAATCATTTTTAAGTCTGCACCATCCTAACTGGTGTCAAGATTCAGATTCTCTAGCAGTCATGGAAAAGTGCTCCCTTCAGTGAGAAAAGATCAGCTACGGTGTATGTGATGCTGGTGCTTTCATGGTCTTACGTTCATGAAGGGAAAGGAAATACAGGCGGCGTGTTGGCTGCTTTCATACTCACAGTACAATTACAGATCTGTGCAAAAACAGGGGTTTAAAAATTACCTTGGAATTGCAGTCTAATATTGCTTTGAAAATTACTTTCAAACTGGCTTTCTTTAAATGTAGCTTTGCTAAGAACAATGGAGTGAAACTTGAAGTTTCTAGCCGCTACTTTGCCCTGGGAGGTTAGAAGTCAGGTGAACAGAAGTAGCCGTGCGGAGATGCCGTATAGTCAAAGGGAAAGGCAGCGCCGTTTAATCCTGCCTTCCACTCTGCTCTCAGTCTCTTCCTTCACTTTTTTTGTAGCTCATCCATACATTTTTCTTCCACAAAATCCAGAAGCCCACAGTTAATACAGGTCTTTCTCTCACCAGCTGCCCTTTCCCCCCACCCTCCATCCTTCCTACAGAAAGCTTACCTGGCTGGGTTTCCCACCAGCAGCTCAGCTGTGGCAGCAGTCTTACTTATCCTACACCCTTCCATATGTGTCCTTGGCATGGCAGGAAAAATACAGTGATGAACATATTTTGCCCCAGCATATTGTGTGGCAATATGTAACGGCCTTCAGGTGAAGCTATTAGTAATATCTTAACTTTTGTGTTTTGTACGGGTTTGCATTCCATTTTATGAAAACAAACATGCCAGCTTTCCTCCTTTTGGCATTAAATAGAAGGCAGAATGGTACAAAAGTCATCAGCGATAGAAATCACAGTTTCCCAGGCTCGGGTATACTCATTTATTTATATTGCAGATGATGGATGTGATAGCTAAAGCTGCTGATGCATTGTCCCATGCAGACAGGGCTGCTGGCTAAAGGCTGCATGGAGCCGGTCGGTGGGAATCTTAGCTACAGTCCAAGCTGCCAAGATTCCTGGCGTTTCCAAGGTTGTTTGCCAAATTGTCTCTGCTGGGGTTTTACGCTGTCAAAGCTGATAGCTTTCTCACTGAGGTAGCAGTTGAAGGCTTCGAGGTATTTTTAGGAAAACTAGCCAGTTGGTTTACGTGCTGACTTTTAGTTGTCAGGTTAAGTGTTTTAGTTTAAGAAAAAAAATTCTGGGTACATCTTCTTACAAAGTGGGGAAGAATGTGTGACTAATTTTTGTAACAGTGATAATTCCTACGTAAAATCATGATGAAAATAAGCAGCGGACTTACTAGTTACGATAAATCCTGTGGAGTGTCACGGTCTTGCAGCCTGTTTGAAATACAGTGTCTTTTTTAACTGGGATTTTTAACTTACTCTGTTAGTGTTCTGGGTTTTTTCAATTCCTAATTAATTCATTTATAAAGGCTTACAGCTTGCAAGGGGAGGGAGGGAAGAATTTGGGCACTTTCCCATGGGAAAGTAAATAGAGCTTCCCAAAAAGATTTTTTTTTTAAATATTTTTTTTTTCTAAATCCAATCATTTTCTGAATCATTATTTGCATACTTAAAACTTAACATAAGGCAGAATTTTATCAGTATTTCTTAATATATGTAAAGTGTTACATATTTTTTTAATGTAGATTTTAATGTACCTTTTGTAAAGTTTAAGAGGGTTCTGTTTTTTCCTAGTGAATGCAAATGAAGTTACACTGAGGTATAACTGAATTATATCTGCTTAAATAGATTAGGATAATTAATTTCTGAGGGAATCACTTCCTTACTGGATCTTTTTTGGAGCCTTGTTGAAAAACGGTGTACGTCTTTCAGAACTTCACAACACCTCATGGAGAGACCAAAGCCGATGCTTTCTTCTGCAGGTGGTATCTCCGCTTGTAACATGGTGAACAAGGACTAGATTTTGGGAAAGACTGAAATGTTGCTGGCTGCTGTGTGCATTCCTGGCCAAATAAAATACCAGCGTTTCACAGATACTAGGTTCTTTGTAAGGACACCTCTCTTCAGCTCTCAAACCCTGTTTTCACTTCTCAGTATTGGGTGGGAATTGGTTATTATCAGAAGTAGCAAAAATGGTGTGTAAATGTGTAGCATTTGAGCTGTACATTGGAATACCGGAGGGTATGAGTTAAAGCTTTAGCTGGTGTGGGAAAGTTTTGTATTGCGTGTCACTTTTCTGTTGCTCCACTTTAATACAGCAGGCTTTGCTTATGTGAAACAAAAGGCTTTTAATTATTGCTGGTTTTCTTCCCGTCTATACAGAGAAATTGCTCATAAAAACATCAGTTGAATTTTTAATTAGGAAAAACCTTTATAGAAAGTCCTTAAAGAAATAATAAACTCATTTAATTCTTTTAAGGGAGTGGAAAAGGATGGGTGGAAGGGAAAATTATTCAAAGATCAGAATTTTCTTTTTGTTTAAAGAAAGTAATATTTTTTCTCATGAAGCACTTCTCACTCTTTTTTTAACTCTTCCGTAGAATCCTTTTACACTTGCTTAAAAAAATCCTTTTATACTTGCTTAAAAAAAAACCTTTTCTTTTTCAGAATTTTGACCCCAACCAGCAGTTTCCAAGACATTTGGACCCTCTATAACTTTCTCATAAGCAATGAGGTACGAAGTTTTCTTTGATGTTTTGTCTGATACACTTCTGTTACAGTTTTTATTTAAAGTGGTTATGGGGTTAGCTGTCTCATCATTGTGTTTCCGCTGATCTAAAATTTTGAAGATTAGCTCTTATTTATTAGGCATTGAACGTAAAAATACATTTTCAGTTGGTACCTACCAAAAGTTACTTGAATCTCTACCAGTATATGAGTTGCTTTGCGTGCCTTTCTGAGCGCTCATTTGTTATGAATGACTCGCTTTCAAGAGTAAAAAGTCTCGAAGCAGAAGTCATCAAAATATCCCTGCCTAGTTGTTTTAAGAAGAGAGCAAGCAAGTACATTGCATTAGGTAGTTCTATGGAGAGTATTGGCTGCAGTTCAGAGAAAAAAAGAGAAATTGAAATGACCAGTTATTCATGAAGCTTTAACTCATTTGTGCTGAAAGATTTTTAAGAAGAGAAATTGAAATGAATGTTTGAGGTAGAATAGAGGTATTTTTTCCATTTAGTATATTACGTATTTCAAATTTGCCATCCTCTCTTACACAGGAAAATATATTTGGGTTTTGGGTGACTATATTTATGGAACTAATGCAAGTCAGAACTTACTTCATTTGCTATAGCATTATAGGTTAAATTAAGAGGGGAGGAAGAATAATATAACGTCTTTTAGATCTGTGCAGAAATTGTTAGAAAATGAAGCTGGAGTGATACCTATCCCTCCCATTATATACAAGCATGATTGTGAATTTGTAATATTTGATTTTATAATATATAGCATGACGCTTTCCTGTACTGTCTCAACTTGAGAGCCTGTTACGTAATGCATTAACCATATCTGTTACACCAGCTGTATAATTTTAATCCATACGTGATACGTGGTAAATTCCGATGTTAATTCTTTGTTCTTTATTTTAGATAAGTAACAGTATAAAATTCACTGCTGAGGAGCTCTATGAGTGTGTTTCACAAGAGATGTATCGGTAAGCCAATTACTGACCATATCAGATGGATTTTGAGACAGCATTTTAGCATGTACTGTATTAACCAACGTACCATAAGAGAAAAATCGTTTGGATAAATAAAAAAATCACCATTGTAGGAGGAGCATAGGGAAGATGAGTGGGGATGGTTTCTTTTTCCCTTTTTTTTTAATGACCCACTATTACAACAGAGTAGGAAAGGACGGAAATTAAATTGGAGATGAGCCATTAACATCTACACAATGATTTTCAGCTGTTTGAGGTGAGATGTTGGTCCCTCTTTCCTCTGCCAGTTTTGAATTCATGGCTTAGGTCAGCATTCATTGTAAGGTAGGTTAGCGCATGAGACTGCATTTAAATGAATTCGATTATAACTGAAATTCTGTTTTTGTGAGGTACTTCTTGTAACCGAACTCGTTATTATGAGAACTTTGCTTAAATCAGCAGAGGAAAAAACCCTGCAATTCTCAAGTTGATTCAAGTGACTGAACTGTACCATGAAAAGTGGGCATATCTGCAGTTGCTGTGCTACATTGTGGCTGTTGTTATTAAAATCATAAATTAAGCCATTGTATGTCACTAAGCCATTTGTAAGTACAGTTGGAAAAAAAGGAGAAACAAACATAAGATTCCAAGTGCTGTTTCCATTTTAGGAGGCTTTTTTACAGTTCAGTCACAGGAAAATAAATGTTCTGTTGTACAGCTGAGTTAAAGGCCGTGAAAACATTCATCTAAAAGTGAGTGTCGTGCAAGCCTTACAGTTCTTTACAGTAAAGTTTCTGGCTCATAAAAGGTTTCTTTCTGAATTTGTGTAATTGAGGGCTTGTAAATCCAGGTTCTGTGAGGTTTTTAAAATGCAATAATATTTTTTTTTAATAAATCCTAAGTGGATACTAAAAGACAGGTAAATACTTCCTTTGATGTTCCTGTTACATCGATATGAATTAGCTTTAATTTGCCAGGCTATGAAGCATGGTTCCATCAGCTGCGTGAAAGGCTTGCAGATTATTTTAATCTGAGTAGGCAAATTATTCTAAACATCTTTTCTTTTGCCTGGATTGATGCTGATTTCCTAAATCTTCTGTGAATTTGTGCAGATTGCTAAGTAGTTTAGAAGCCTAACTGGCTTGAGTTGGTGGCCAGCGCTTCTGTAGTTCTTACGTTTTCAAACATTTGTGGACAGCTCCGTCACTGTCTGTATAAAATGTGCGGCGTACACACAGCCTTTGGTATGGTGCTAAGGGGTAATGAGGGAACTGCAGCTTCTTGATGTTTGAAAGGTGTCCCTAGGTCCATACTTTTCCAGAAGGCCCAAAAACTTGGACTGCTGTTGTGAATTCTGTGCGCCACACTAGATTTCATGGCCAAAAACCTGTTCCCGATAGAACTTTCAATTTCTGGATGAGCAGTCCAGGGTGAGGGTGACATTTTTGTTACGTGTAACTTTTGAAAACATGTGAAGCAAAGATTAAGATCTGTTGCTATAAATTCAGTCCACGGGCTTTCAAATTACTATGTATGTCTTATTGTTGTTCTTGGTCATTACAGCAATGAAACTATTTGGTATTACAGAAGTGAAATAAAATCTGACTCCACCCAACAAAGCAGAGATGCTAAATGAGGTTTTAAAAGCACTCAGCTGAAAAGAGATGTTCCATGAGCAAAGGCACAAGAAAGGAGACTGCTTTAAGGCAGGCTGGATTACTTCTGCTTTGGCAGAAGCATACCAAACAATGTGTTTTCCCTCGCTTCAATTACCGGCGAACATTTTTACTTCAGCCTAGCCTCTGAATTCTTCGCAGATAAATTCTTGTCTCGAGTATTTGTGCTCTGCCTGTTCCTTTTTCAGGATACGCCAAAGATGCTCTCATCTTGTAGTTTGGATCCAAAGGGTTTCTCCTTATCTGAAGAGGGAAAGGGACTACTGGAAGCTAAATAGCCAAAGCTATATGCACAGTTCTCACCGCTTTCTTATCTCTTAAGTGGTACTATAGGCTTTGGTATCCCAGCAGCTTTTAGAAGATGCCAGCCAAGGACTAGGGTCCAGATCTTTAGGACATAAATGGAACAAAAAGACTGACCTGGCCCCAGAGATCTGCTGTAACAATTTTTTGCATCTTCAGCAAATTCACAAAATAAGTTTTTCCCTCAGAAACTCTTACGTGACTTCTTTTTAATTTATTTTTTTTTTCTGAACTGTCCTGCTAGTTGCCTGGTAGATTCCAGTCTTCCTCTCATTGATCTGAGTAGTGTTGACCTAAGACCTCTTCTTTTCTGGTGGGGTTCCCCCCACCCCGTCCCATTGCTTCCACGCGTCCCCTGTCCTTATATTGCTAGAGACTGAGATGTGATGAGGGCAAAGCCTTGTAACAAGACAAAAACTGTCCTCAGTGCTGAGTCAGATCTGCCGCAGCTAATGTTGCTGCTAGGGGGCGAGGCAGTAGCCTGCGAGGGGGGAGCTGGGATTATACAAAGGTTAGCGAAGGGCAGGCCTGGCTGCTAATTTCTTCCTCAGTACAGATTCTTCAGACCTGATAACGTGGGCTTATGAAAATCCTAGCCTGGTGAATCTTAATTGGAATGAAGTTTTTCCCTTCTGACTAGTAGGAACATGCCACAGTCGTGAGCTGCAGAATTAGGTAGATTAAGGGAGATTTAGTTAAAGCCCTCGTTTCTTCCTCCCTTCCTTTCCGTTCAAGTGTGCAGTGTGGACAGTAGGGCTGCTGGATTGGAGGAAGAGTTTCAGAGAGGTCCCTCTTGTTTTTATGGCAAACAGCTAATGTGAAGACTTAAAAGTTACCCGTTTAGTACTTGCTAAGGCTTTTGAATTTTCACTGCTGAGCAGTGAACAGTTTGTATCATTTGATAAATGACAATTTGATGTAAAGGGTAAGGGGTAGAAAGAATTGTTCAGGCTTTGTTTTGCAAGCCTATGATCTTGTCTGAACTAAGAAAATACAGTGTTTGGAGGCCTAAGCATCTAAGTAGCACGCTTGAAAGCTACACATGACTTTCACACTGCTCTTCTTCCTCTTCCACCTGCTTGCACCTACCTTGCAGTAAACTGCCAAAGGAGGTGGAGGTGACTGCATTGGGCAGGGATTGGGAAGACACCGACGCCTCAGGTCTGGAATGGGCACCGACACGGTCATAGCAGTGTGCTTGATCCCTCCGGCCAGGCGTTCCCCTGCTAGCCCGGGAGAGCACCCCATGCCTCCCCTCGTCCTGCTGGCTGTGGGGCCAGATGCCCTGTGTGGTGTGGTCAGAGCAAAGGTTTGTTGTCCTGACTCGCAGTCTGTGGTGATGAAGCACAGGACTGTTTGGCAGGTGCCCCTGGGGAGTACAAACTGCATCATTTGCAAGCCTTACCCTTTTCCTGTATCTTGACGGTCCTTTTCACTGCCCTGTGCCTCCCTTTCTGCCAGCCTGGCACAGTTGGGTGTCCCACACCAGTGTCACGCCTTTCAGTGGAGGTTATCCACAATCAGTATCCATGATGGTGTTTTTGAGGGACTAGAAATAATCTCTCTTGACCTCTTTAACATTATTTCTAGCTACTGGAGTTAACTACATTGAGTTAACCTATTGCACTGTTCTTGGGTCTAAAAGTCTGCCTGTAGCATCATACTGTTTACCATTTTAACCATTACTCTGTGATGACTAGAATGATGTAGGGAGAGTTTTAATTGAGATAAGGGTAATGATATGCTCATGTCTCAGCCGAGGTAGTTTTCTGCACTGGTTTTTAAGAGCTCTTCGTGAAATCTGTCAAGGCCCTCACTGCTGCGGAGGGCATGTAACTGGTGCTGCTGAGGGGTCCCGACGCTGGCTCTCGTTCTGTACGCAGGCTTGCCTGATAGCCCGAGTAGGTGCACCGGGTGTTTACACAGAGTGCTTACTGCTGGCTGCCCGGGGGGTGCCTCACTTGCCAGCGTCAAAACTTGACTCGAGGCGCAGTTTGTAGCTGATGAATGGAGCTTGTTCATCAGGAGGATGGATGCTCTTTCATCAGAGTAGCTGTGCCAGTGCTATAGGTTATTGCCGGAGAAATGCTATATATTTAGACTGCTCTTTGTGATGGAATTCATCTCCTCCTCTGTCAGGCTGATCTGCCAAGCTTATGTCACTTGTGGGAGCAAAAACTACTGGGAGGGTATGGTGTGTGTCTTTTAAAAAGCATCCCTTAGTTTGAATTGTTTTGGTTTGGTTTTTTTTTTTTAAAAAAAAAGACATAAAAAGAAGTTGATCAAGTGAAAAAAAAAAACCCAGACTAACAAATCCAGCTGTTGGATATAGATCTGCATGAAAATAATGAGTGTAAATTTGTGCTCAGCATAGTAATAAAAAAAATATTTCAGAGGCTGGTCTGCAAGCCCTCAGGCTGCATTTGTGTAACTCAACCTTGCCTTTTTTTCCTCTTTTTTTTTGAGGAATGCCTTTTAAAAATGGTATTTTGAAAAGGTATCCTTTGAAAGCCAAAGCTACCCCATGTTTTCTGTGTCATCAGGTTTAGATTCCTCTTTTGAAACAAAAGTCCACATAATAAATCAGTGTAGTCAAGAGATCTGTTTTGTGTGTAAATACATTATATGCCAGTATCCCAAAGACAGTTTGAACTGAACCTTCCAAAGCCCCCATTCTGCCAAGAAAGCTGTAACAAGTGACCTTTCAATGCTGATTATTATTTGAAAACTACCTTTACATAATACAACGAAAAGCAGAAAGTAAAAAGGAGCTCTGCCTTGTCGCTGAGTTGTGGTTTGGCTACTTTAAGGTGTTTGTATAAAATCCTTGATTTTAGCAGCTTTAGAGCAAAAGTTGCTGCTACTCCTTGGGTTTATAAGGAAATTGCCTTTTGATTATACACATCACAACCGTACAGTTTGCCTTCTGCCATAGGCCTTTGTAGTTAAAAATTGTACTACATCGTATTTCGAGTCAGGACAACTGTGGTTTCAAGCTTCGCAGCCACTTTCCTAGCAGGAAAGCAACAAATAATTCCTCATAGCGGCTCCTCCTCAGGGGTTGCCTTTGGCTGCAGATGCCAGCGAAGAGCCTGCAGAAGTCACCCCGCGGGTATCGCATGGGGCAGTTGCTGCTTCAGCGTTACCTCGCGTGCCGAGGGGCTGTTGCGAGGGTGTGAGCGGGCAGGAGGGATACCCAACATGAGGGGCAGAGCGCGTGCTCCTTTTCCCTGGGGGGGGGGGGAAGGGGAGCTTTTTTATGTACAAGCACATCATGCTTGTACAAGCAAGAACTTAAAAATTTGTACAGATTGTTTAAAGTAACAATTTTTATGTGTGCATGAGGTCGTTTTTTTAAACTCTTAGAACTCAGCTGCCTTATCCGTGGTTGATTTTTTTCTTTCCCCCTCCCCACGTGCAATAGCAAACATGTTTGCAAAATACTCTAGCTTAAGTATAGAAACGAGGATTTTGGGTTTTCTTGCTGTTTACCATTTAACCAATTTTACTATCTAATTCCGAGTTCAAATAGAAAAATAGCAGGAGGTATTTTGGCAATTTTACTGCTGGAAAACAGGCAAACTGCACAGGGAAGACTGGTCAAACTGTGTGAGCAAAGAAAAATGCAGCAGAGCTGCAGGGGTTCGGTGCCTGCACGTGATTTTTATGAAACTAGAGACGAGGAAACGACATCCTGGATCTGGTCGTTTTGCCAACATTTATTGAAGCACGCTGAGGGATGGAAGCTTTGTTTCGCTGGCTTTGAGGAAGGTTGAAATTGGGAGAGTTTTGCATGTGCTGAACTAGAGTGGCTTCTATTTAAACATTCAGCGCCGTTTGCCAGCCTGCAGCCTGCTGTATGGTCCAAAACGGGAATCGCTGGTGGTTACTGTAAATGCATGCTTACGGTGGTTAGGTTTTTTTTTGTTTCCAAAAAAATGTTGCTTATGGTACTTTTTTCTCAGTGCAGGTGTCCCATATTGAATATGTGACCAGAAGTCCCTTTATGAGGAACTTGATATTTTGCTATAAAAATATATCTGGATTGCCAGAGATACTGAGCAGTCTTTGCTTTTGACAGGGTTTAGAGCATGGCATTAGAATCCCTTTGAATTTTGTTTTAAAGGAATATACGGCAAGATTCCTGTCTGTAAAATGGGTCCATTGTGTGCTGATAACCTTTGCCTCTTCTCTTCCCCAGGGAAAGGTTGGAAGTTGGATGCTGCCAGCTGGCCCAGCTGGAACACACCATCAAGCAGTGTCACGCATCCGTTCACACGGAAGCCAAGAACAGGGGCTGGCTGTGATGCCTGGGTCGGCATTTGGAGCTGCGGTGCCCACCCCCCGCATTTTCCTTGTCTGAACGAAGTCTTAACAACTCCTCCGGTGTGTGTGAGGGAAGTACTCGAGGAACCAAAAACCTGCCGCCTTTTTTCTCGATGGTGCTGTTCTGTGTTTGAGTTGAGGGGAAAAAAGTGACTAGATACACGCGTGCATTAAATGTCGGGAGTTTCTGTTAAGGATCGCAAGCGCATAGAATTCTGTCTCAAGTGAGGGGCTCGGGATTGATGCAGCTGGTTTGGTGTGCCGCAGATGTGCTGGGCTGCTCTTCCG
>NW_009259421.1:546904-553543 GCF_000687185.1 Egretta garzetta
AGGAAGAACCCTTGTAAGGCATTTGTTTGGCTGATGCTGGAGAAGCCACAAGTGAAGGAAAAAAAGAATGTATTATGAGAGTGGGGGGGCTGCAGGGACTGAAAGGGAAGCGGCTGAATGCAAAGCCGGGTACCCGCGATGCCAGCTACCCCTACGGGTGTGAAATACTGGAACGCAGTGCAATGTAGGTGTCCTACGTAGTGAACTATAGGAGGCTTAAGAGAGAGCATATAGAACAGGGAAAGAAACGTGTGAGAGCTTGTTGGGGTTTTTTAACAACAAAACAAAACCCCCACCCTCATGCAGGTATTTGTCCTGGGGCTCCTTTCAGAGGAAAGGGATGTTTTTCTTTTGTTAAAACATTACCTAGTGTTCATACAGCGGAAACCTGCTAGAAACTTCCTCTTGGAAAACTCATCATCCTTCTCTTCTGCCACCTCCTCCTGCAGCAGGCATGAGCAGTTTCCCCTCTGCTCCACGTCTCACCCCACCTCTGCTCGCCAGGCACCACCTGTTTCAACATACCGTTTGTTGTTTCTCAAAACTGTTCAAAGTCCGTGAAACTTTCTAAAAGCCATTTTCAATGCTGCTGTGGCCTTGAAAGCTACCTCTTCTGTGTATGTATTTGTACAGAGATGAGATGACCGGCAAAGTTCTAAAGTGTTTATTTTGGTATTAACTTTTGGATGGATTTGTAAAATCTTTGTTGTAAAAATCTAATTTATTGTTACAGTAAATGGCAGTTAATTCTACGTGGCAGTTTCTGTGTGTTTTCACTTTGCCTGACTACTGCGGGTGCCAGTTTGGTGCAGTTCTTGCCCCCAGACACTCAAAGTCAGGGAGACGTGGGCTGGTAGCCTTGCCGTTGAGCAAAGTTCATCTTAAGGGCCATTTCCATTCAGGCTGTCACCCCACAGCTGTGGGGTAAGTATATGTTACACTCAAGTCAGCTGATGTTGGCAATTCGTATCGTAAATTGAGGAAGCCAGATCACCGTAAGCGCACGATGTCTGTCTGTCTTAGCTGGCGTCTATTCTTGATACGCTTCAGGGGAAGACAACCGACACAGATGAAGACAACTGCTTTGCTTTCTCATACGGACGGCGCCTGCCCAAGCACCCCCAGCGTTACAGCTCGGACCAGTCAGCACGTTTGTTTGGCCAGATGTCTCCCTGCGCCTGCTCACAGCTGTAGCAGCCTGCTCCTGCCCCACGTCAGCAGGGCTGCCTCCTGTTACGTGGTGCGAGGGGAGCTGCAGCAGGGTTGGGCTCAGACCGCTGGAGCTTGTGAAGACCGGAATCAAAGCAGAAAACTAAGGCTGCGCTGTGGTGACTGAAGTTAGTGCCATCACTGGTGGCTGACTTTCCTAAAGTGACTTGAGGAACACCAAGGAACGCAGCTGAATGAGCAGAGCGAGTTTCCCACAGCAGCAGCGGGTGTTTTCCATCACAGCGTTACGCGCTGTTTTCCCATGTTCATGTGGCCCCTTTCTCATGCTGCCCCTTTCTCATGCTGCCTCTGGAGCGCCCCACTTCAGTGTGCCCAGAGCTTTTGGTAACTGCTCCCGAGAGCAGCCCGTCAGTAGGCGGATCTCCCCGAGACAGCAGGGGCAGTGCTCCTGCTGGCAGCTGCCTGCTCCCAGCCCCTGGCCCCTCTTTCAGGAGGGCAAGCCTCAGCTGGCAGGCAGGGGGGGTACATGGCCCTTCACCCCCCTCTTTCTACTCATCCCAAACTTCAACTTGGGAGGGGGACACGCAGTTAACGATCCCACTTTGTCTTACACCTACAAACACATGAAATGTCTGTTTTAATGTTGTAACCTCTGTGGTTAAAGAAAAGGACACACAGACACATTGCAGCAATCCTGTGGTGCAAGGATTTCCCAAAAGGTACCTTTAATGTGTTTGCATCAGCAGCAAGCGGTCAGTGCTAGTTTTGGCACCAGGAGTTAGATGTGCAGCACTACACATTAGACACCAAGTCATCCTAACCAACAGTTTGTCCCTATGAACAGAGAAGGTGAATTAAAACATAGTACTATGAACACATATGTTATTTGTGTTCTATCACGCTTGCAGTATTAGAAAAATAAACTTAAGACAGTTACTAATCCAATGAATACATTTTCATTGCCAACTGGCAAGAGTTTAAAAACCATGAGAAAAAAAAAAATAACCAACTCCACACTGAAGTTCGTTTTACAAACGTTAGCTCACCCATAGTAACAAAACTGCTGTACAGAAAGCACCCTCTGCGTTTTTAGTCAAAATATTTGGAGCCAAAATAATTTTCCCGTCCTAGAAACGTGACAGCTACATTATGTTCAGGAACTCCGTTCTGTCTAAGGACTGTGTTGCATCCTACATTACGCTACGGTAGCAGAGGCGGAAGCTCAGGTACAGTGGCAGATCCGTTCTCCCACTCAGTCTCTATGAACTCCAAGGTTGTCTCTTTGCTTCAATAACCACGTATCTGCCATTTTCATGTCAACAGAAAAAATACTCTGTTGAGTTTATAAAAACTGTTATAAAAAGGCAATCATAAAAGATAAGGTATTGGCAGGCATGTCAGCTTTTTTTAATAAAAAAAATAGCCATTGTATCTATTTAAATAAGGCTTTTGTTACAGATTGTTCCAGTTACTGAAGGAAAGCAAGGCCTGATGAAAAAAACGATCCCCCATAAACCTTACACTTCCTGCCCCAAGAACACATCCTAGAGGAAAGGTCTTTTCACGTGCAAAGTGACAAAACAAACGCTGGGGGAAGCTTCTGAAATGATATGCCCAGTCTAGTTTCTCTTGCGTTATCTTCAAAATCTTAAAAAAAACCAAACCCAAACCCTAAAACAAATTCTAAAATACACAAAAACCCCTTCATCTTGATATTCTTTCCAAAACAAATATGTACAGCACATTAATATGCAATATGCAAAAGCTCTGTGTTGCTGTTGGCAACATCTATGCCCGCCCCAACCCTATTCACATGTGTACCTCTACTAAAACACAATTACATCACTAAGCCTGTTAGTTTGAAAATGGAATTTAATTCACTTAGAACTTGTAAATCTTTGTGTAAGGGCTCCACTCGTTCGACTCTGGGTTGTAGACTTCGACTGTATTCAAGAATTCGTTGCCATCAAATCCCCCGACTGCATAAATAGTGTTGGCCACTGTCGTAATGCCGGCGTTGCTCCTCGGAGTAGTCATGCTTCCCATCATCTTCCACTCATTCTTGGCAGGGTCGTACATCTCCACGCAGCTCACCGCGTGAGAGCCATCAAAGCCTCCACCAACAAAGAGTTTTCCTATCAAAAGGAAACAAAGTGAACGTTTCACTGCTAAGCACCAGCTGTGTCTCTGAACATGGCCTCCTTTCCAGGGAGTCAAACCAAGCCAAAATGAAGGAACTTCAGGTTTTCTGTCAGAAACCTTTGCCTTATTCAAGGTCTGAAGTTACAACAGTGACCTGCTTTGGGGCTCCTGGTTGTTAGCTGACTGGAAATTATTTCAGAGTCAGTGCAAAGCCCAAATTCAAACGAATGCAGTTCCGGAAGCTGCACGGTGAGGTTTTGAAAAGAAAGAGGTGGAGGCGAATGCCCCAAAACAAAACCAAGAGTTTTTTTGTTTTCTGGTTACAGTTTTTAATTACGATTGGAGGCCTATCCAGGTTCTTACTGTATTGTTTTCTCCCTGAGAAGGAACACAGCTTTGTATTCTGCTTGCATCGTAGCTGAACATGAAAAACGCATCAAGCGCAAGAGGATGTTTAAGCCCGCGGAAGCCTACCTTCACGAACGGCCACTCCAGCTCCTCGTCGAGCCACGTTCATGGGCGCAATCAGGGTCCAAGTGTTGTTCTCTGGATTGTAACGCTCCACGCTGTTCAGGCAGTTCCACGATTCTGCTCCTCCAATTATGTATAAGTACCCACCCAGCTCACACACTGCTGACTGATGCCTCCCTACAATCAAACACCAGGAGTCACAGCCCAGCACAGGCGTCATGCACTCACACCACGGCGCCGCAGCTGAAACTGTTTAAACAGGTTTTTCGTTTGGATTTAAAGCTGCAGGTTTACAGTCGCCCTCCCTCCCAAACTACCCAGCAAACTTACGGATATTAAGGGGAGCACAGCTTGTCCAAGATTTCGTTACAGGATCAAACACATCACAGTTCTTAAGTCCCTTTTGGCCATAAGGATCTGAACCGCCAACAATGTACAGCTTTCCATTCAGGGCACATACTCCTGTTCATATAGGAAAGAACAGTAAGCAAGCTAATAAATGAAGAAATTAAAAAAAAAAACCAACAGTGGATCAGCAGCAGACGCGCTACCTGCATTGCAACGATTGGTTCTCAGTTCCGGCACAGGAGTCCAGTCATCTATTTCTGGCTCATACATTTCTCCACAGCTCAAGTCATCCGAGTGACCGTTTGACCCACCCACAACATATAGCTGCCCCTAAATGGAAAAAATGAAGTATCTTCTTCACATCTAAGCACACAACAATTCCAATCATTAGCACTTTAGTAACGGTGTAACTACGGTTACACAACTTCTGTTACCCTTTTGTAAAGTTTGCCGTGTTTGTCCCACCTGCATTTACACAATGTCACATTTCACCTGACCTCCACCCACCACACACCATTAAAACTGCCATCTGGAATCGCGCTCTGGGTGTTCTCATGGGTGCGATGAACGTCCAAGTGTCCTTCTGCGGATCATAGCATTCCACAGTGCGCAAACACTCCTCTCTGTTATATCCACCTAAAAGCAAATGGTCAGATGATAGCACGTTTCCACAGACCAACCACTTTGATGCTGACGAACACGGGCTCTAATACGGCACAGAGAGTTAAGAAGCCACTGTCATCCCGCCCGCCCAGTCGAGGAAATTGCTTCAAGGATTATTGCCTTTACCTGCAGCGATTAGCTTGCCGTTAAGTTCAGCTGTGCCCAGCCCAGACCGAGCATACTGCATTGGAGACATGGGCTTCTCTATGATATCATTTGGTTGAAGCTCAAAGCTCAGACTCTTCAGCAGTCGTGGCGTGCTCGTGGGGGAGCTCTGAGGGCTGTTACGGCCATGCAGGAATATCACGCACAGCACACCATCCAGAACAGCAAGACACAGGTAGGTGTTACCTGTCATCAGGAGAAAAGGAGACACTGCCGATGTAATAAAATTTTAGGTGAATTTAAGTGAAGGCCAGCTAGGGTCTTCTGATTATGCTTCTCCCCTTATAAGTACAAGAACTTTTATTTTTTCTGGTTACTGGTTCCAAGTGTTAGCCTAGTTACTGAAAAGTACGAGTTTCAGATGATTAATATAGTGCTTAATAAAGACAGCAATCTAGAGATGTGCTAGGAGACAGTCTCCTTGCACGCACACAGCAAATAGCTCTGTTAATTAATCAGAGACTGCCTATGTCCTTAGGACTTTCTGGGTAAATTACACACACCATGGGATTTGGGATGGCCCTGTCGATAAAGAATTCAGATGCAAGTGATCCCGGGTTAGCCCCAGTTATGTCAGAAACATTCACAAATACTGGGCAAATTACTTGACTTACATCATCAGTAAGAAAAAGCACTTCTGCATTTCTTACAGATGTTGAAGGAAATCCCCAGGGAGCGAGAGGTGGAAGGTACATTAATACCAGACGCATCATTTAGACAAACCCCACCCCAGTTACTCACTTGAAGTTTTCTCTGAAGCAATGATTTTCCATTCGTGTTTAGGAGTCTGAACAGTAGCATGTGGAGAAAGACTTCCCGAGGAGCTGCTACTAATCTGCTTGTGATCATTCTCACGTGGTGGCTTCTTCTGCAAAATCAAAAGGCAGCTACAGAAACCTAGCCAGAGACTACACCTCCTTCTACCTTTGCTTCTCTGAGCTCATACGTAACTATTCAAGAGAACACTTCGTCTACCACCTCCGCAGAGCGTCATTTATAGCACATCTAGGTTTTCAACAGAACATCCTGCCCACTCAGCAACAGTGGCTAAAACCTGCCCTGCATCTTATCGTGGTACTCATTTCATCCTGTGACTGCACCTTTATACTGCTGGTGTCTGACTAGAAATCAGTTCGAATTCCTGAAAGAGAGTATGCGTTACTAGCAGGATGCTCCAGTCTAAGGAAAAACCTACATCTATTTGGAGAGAGCTGATCTACAAACTAGAAGCCTCGCTTGCAAACTCTACTTCTGGAACTGCAGTTAATTATATAATGCTATTTGGAAGTGAATTAACTATTCTCTTCATTCCCTGAAGACAAATTAATTTCACCTCAGTTCCTCTCTGTGCTCAGATTAGCTGTTTCTTGGATTTTACTCCCTTGATACTTCCCACTAACAGGAGATTTCTGCTTTCTTTTCTTCTTCAATTAAATTTATACTGTAGCTTACATTATTTTGCCTAATTAAGAAAAAAACCCAAAATTTCACTTCTTCAGACTTTTTCTGAATCATAAGAACCAAACGCAGAAAGTTAACATTCTGTCTGTTCTGTTTAGCAGCAAGGTTTACAACCACAGTACCAAGTCTGCAATGCTTGTACAGTTCCCTGGAGTCTGATCTCTATGGAAACTGTCATAAGACTTCTGAAATACATCATCTAGCTCATAGATAACCTTC
>NW_009259421.1:553572-565914 GCF_000687185.1 Egretta garzetta
TCATCCAATTAACAGCTTATTCCCTTATCCTTGAATTGCCTCGACAGTCAGAAATTACAAACTTTTGTAAACCAAAATGTAAGAGTTACAGTTTTTCCAGGACTGTCATCTATGGGTTTCTGGTGTTAGTTCTCTCAACTGTTTAGAATTTCTAAAGTCGACAATACTATCAGAAAAGATTTTTAAAAAGTTGAGAACTCTTGGCCTTATTTCTAAAATGAACTTTTTCCATGTTCATCTCTCAGCTGCTAAGTATTACAAGGAGCAGTATCCAAAGATGGTGAAGTCTGCGAAGGCTTACTAAGAACAATGAAGAAACTGGAAAACTAGCTGGCTTTTTGTCTTCCTCACTTTTCACTTCTAAAATCCATGTTTTGGGATGGAGAGCATTTAACATAAACATCAGCTAAAAATTTCAAGAAGTATACTTTTGCATCAGCACATTCCACTGTTACGAGTTCAAATAGTACAATCTATTTGCTTCTAACTCAGTGAATTTAAACAACCTTAATTTGTATAAAGCAATCGATAATTTTTTGTTTCTTAAACTTTTTCAGGAGTTGAGAACTGTATCTGGCTAGAACGAAAAAAAATAAATAAAATAATTACCTCAAAAAGCACCAGACTGATTTGTACACATTCTCTAGATCAGAAGTTACCCACTGCTGCTTTTTTAAATCTCTCTTGCACATAACCAGTGCAGCTGAACAAAAGAAATGGATGCTGGCAGCTGACGGATTAGAACTCATGTCTGGAATCTTTTTCTGTGCCAGAACTTAACAGGCACATAAGCCATTCTCCACTGCAAGCCAAGCAGTCCGTGTGAGTATCTCTGCAAAGCCCCAGCTGACTTGCTACAGCTGACTGCTTTTCTACCTCTTCTTTCTTCTAACAGCCTCAGATTTGTTTTGAAGTCAAACCTAAAGCATTCCGTTTTGCAAAGGCTTAGAGTCAGTCTGCCGAAGAACCAGAAGCAGAGACTAAATCATTGCCTCCAGCAGTTTCGAGAAAGAGACTTTCTCATCCTGTATTTCTCCATTAAAGCTACTGCTGCTTTCTCTGCTACAGTACCCAAGACTTCAGGTGTGCTGTAAACTGCTCCAGTCCATCTGGGGTTACCTCAGGCTGTCTGCAATTTGTACCTGCACAAACTGAATGTGGTCATCATCACTGCCATACACCTCAGCCTGTCCATCTAGCAGATTTCCATCAAGCAGCTTGTGATCAGCTGAGTAGTACAGCGTTTGAACCTGCAAAAACAACAACAGAATACCCATGTGGCTACCGTCTCCATTGCTACTTAGCTACAGGCAGATTACAAAAGGCAGTCGCCAGCATACTTCTCGTCATCTCATCTCAATCTAGCAGAATGACAAAACTAAAAGGAAGCAGATGTCATGGTGGCAATCTTCAAACATTGGATGAAGGCTCCTTACTTTCTCAGCTTGAGAGAAATCTTCGTTCTCCAAGGACTTCTACTGTTTTCCAGCACAGAAACATTAGACAAGCAAGATGCACATTAATTAGCAGAATTACACAAATTCACAATCTCATGCAAGCATTTTTGTTATCCCCGCAAACAAGTTTTCTGCTTTGAAAAATACAAATATTTATCTCCATCAAAAAAAGTTCAAGAGAAGCCAACAGTGGACTCTAAGAGAAAGGTATGGGGATAAGGGAAGACAACACAAATTTAAGTTCTGGAGGAAACTGTTGTCCACAACTAAAATCAGATGCAACTGTTTCAGTGAAATGCATCTGAATTTCAACATGATCAAAGCTTTTAAAATTAGTTTTTCCAAGAGGAAATATACACTTGAGAATATACGACAGTATCAACATCTACTTTTGCCTATACAAGTGTTGCTGAAGATCTATCGTGCTTGTAATAACAAACTGGGAAAATTTTGATGTTTCATGGGGTCTTGTACAGTCCATTTTCTCTAGCCAATTAAAAATTTAGATTCCCCGCTCATTTTTCCATTAAAAACTGCCCAGGCTACATGTAGTATTAGTATTCATGAGTAAAGCCATTTAATAACACACAACTTAAAAGAATGTATCCTGTAAAGGAGTAAGTAAACACCATTAAATCATCATGATCGTTCTCTGCCCACAGCGGATTTTCTTAGGAGAACTGGGGCAGGACTGCTGCTTCTGTACGTGTCAATACACTTGAGGTTTCTTCTTGGTTCTTCAGCCTTGGTATCCTAGTTTTGTTAATAAACCTATGGGGAGATAAATCAATGGGGAGGAACAACCATTAGAAGCTTTTACCTACTTTGCATTTACAAGCAAAACCTGCAAAGGAAAACATCAAGAATCTATGGCAAGTTTCAGTACCACCTCCCCAATTCTAAAGCAAGATACATGCCACTTTGAGGTTACTATACAGCACATAGTGAGCAAAAAAGGAAAGCGGAAGACCAGACTGAACAGTTCATTCAGCTCACCTGAACACCCCCCCAGTTTCTCAGCTTAGGGGTACCTACAGCAAAATTTAAATTCTTTAGGGTCATAGTTAAAAAAGTGGAAAAAAAAATAAAAGAAAAAGGGATCATCCTTCATATTGATTTTTTTTAAAGATGTTTAATCCCATTTTCTTAAAGACTAACCTCTTCCATTAGATCTTCCAGGCTGTCGCCGTTCTCCCAGATGCTGCGCTGTACCCAGTTGATTACCTTTGTGTACAATTTGCCATTGCTGGGTAGGCCAACATTGTCTTCCAGCATTACTTCAAGCTTGAATTAGAAGGGGAAAGGATTATTTACTCTACGGGTATTACCCTTGTATTTGTAGCATACTGTACTTTACATAGTAAGCATTACCCTCACTTTCCTGCAGAGCTAGAAAACACTGTCTACAAGGAGCTTTCAGACTAGGCCACTGAAACTGGGAAGCACATTTAAGTACAACTGCAGTTATCTTTTACACTTAAAAAGGATGACAGTATGTATTCTCTACAGTTAAGGCTCAGAGTAGTAAGAATATCACACAGATCCAGAATTCCCACGTTGTTGGTAAAAGTCAGTACACCAAGTTTTCCTACTTCCAAAAAGGAAGCCATAATAGTTGCTCCTTGGGTTGCTTTTTGGAGGTCATGTACCAGAAGGAAGTCCACAAACTTAAGCTAACCTTTAACCGGGGAAGTTTGAGGAATTCTTCCTGTTCTGAAATCTGTAAAAGATGTTCCTGAATGTAGCCATCGATCTTGTTCAACAAACGTGAGTCTCCCATACAACTTGCAAAGTTTCGGTAAGAGATGCAGCTCTGAACATCCATCTTGGAGAGCAAGTAGTCACCACAAACCTTTTAAGAGAAAAGGCTGCATCTTAGTTTGCAAGTAGACAAGATTTTTGTATGTTTAAATTATGCACCCCAACATACGTCAACAGCTGTTTTCTAACCGCAGAATAGTGACTGTCTGTTGTCATCCCTCCTGGCCCTCGCTAGAGCTGGAAACGAAATGTTGCCTTTCCATAGGAATACACGTACATTAGAAGAAAAGTCATACACTTTTAAAAGCTACTCAGATATACACTGACCCCATGCTTTTCTACTGAATGCCTACTCTCAACTGCTTATCTGCAGTCAAGTGAAGATAACAATCCCAATTCCCTTGTCAAAGGTATCCCCAAGAGTTCTAAAGTTCTACCAAACTTATGTTCAGGAGTGTGTGGATTGTTCTTTTTTCACAAGTCGCTGCCACAGATTTACAGGCTTTAGTTCAAAAGCCATTTTGCTTATATTTGGGTGCACAAATACAAAACTTAGCTTCAGAGAACCCTTCAGCACGAAGCAGAAGCAATACATACAGATGTCATTCAAATCAACACAATCCTAATGAATACCTAAAGAAGCTTACCCACTGAGAGCTTCTTCCACAGAATTATCATTTTTTGTCTCATTAACACTAAAAAAGCATAATGCTGTCAGCCTGAGAAAGCAGAATGGAATTCTGGAATAGCCAAGAACTGTACCTGCTTAACTCTCTCCATCTTCAACTTCTTTGCGGCAGAGTATACATCTTTCACCAGTTCTTTATCAGCTTTTAACCTATTAAAGAAGAAATTTATCGTCATTATTTTGATTTTTAAAATCTACTCTGTCTAGTTTCTGTGAAAACTACTTACTGAGCAGTATAGGCATAATTCAACAGAACTTCAACAGCTTCTGGATTGAGATCATCAAATTTAACATGGGAAATTCCATGAGAATCACTATCGCTATTGAAGATTTCAAACAGGTAGGGACTGCAGCAAGCTAGCACGGCTCGGTGCGCCAACATCTCATGTCCACATACCTTTATTTAAAACACAGATAAGAAACCCACATGCTGGTAAGAATTTTTTTAAAGTACATTTGTATTATAATAGTATAAAAGCCTACCCAAGTGAATGTCACAGTTCAAATCAATTTTTCAAATCAATACAATCTCCAATATACGTCAGCTGAAAAAAATGTTCGTGTCATTTCTCTCAAAGTATATCTGTTTGGGGTTTTTTTGAAGTATGCGCTTCTCAGAAAAATCATATTCTAGAATCTCATGCCTCACAATCAACGAGGCATGTAGCATTACACAGTGTAACAAAAAACCCACCGCATTCAACCATCATACTTGGACAGAAAAAAAGTTACCTGGAGACGGACATCGCAGAACTGACCACTTTTACGTAAGGCATTTAGTTTGGCAACAGATGACTCGATGAAGTTTTCATCTTCAAACATCAAATATCCATTAGGAATCATTTTGGTGTTGGTCTGGCTGAATACAGAACGTATAAAATTTAGAGATACAACACTTTGCTTTGGTATAGAAGTACTATTAGCACACTGTTTGCAAATAAACATTAATGGGGAATTTAAAAAAAAAAAAATCCATCTCAATAAAAGCCTAGATGACCATTACTGCTGATGAGTACATGTTGCCAACAATCCTTTGGATTAACTGGATTAGTGATTTTCAGAGAGCAAGGCCACTACTTTTAACTTATCCACATCACTTCAGTAGGTACCAACTCCAGAACTACACGCTGAACCTGTGCTAGCTCCATGGGAGCAAGTTCGAAACCACTGGATTACACAAGAAGCTTTATTGCCCTCAACAAAGATCGGATTTGGTAGATTCATCACTAGCTTCTGCTCACTGCGTGAAATCTGTCATATTGGTCAGCTTCATTTTTTTGCACAGACCCAAAAACCAGCTACATTAAAAAATTAAGAACTGAGAATTTAAAGTAACTAGTGAAGTAGAAGAATAGCTATAGAAAATACTTTTTTGTTTAATTTTATGAGTAATGACTTAACTAAATAATTTAGAGTAGCTGGAAGTCATGAACATTAGCACAAACCAGACAGAATTAAATATGTTCTGAACAACAAGCATATATTTTAAGTCAATATGAAGCTAAAACAACTTCCCCTGAAGATCTTGCCCATATACAAACATACCATGTCACATAAATTGGACTAAGACTGGAAAAATAACTTCAGGAAACTAACTTTTGAATTTGTAGTCTATTTTAGAGGTCATTTAATTGATTCTTTTTTTAGCTAAGCACTTTTAGGATAAGTCCACTTTACAAACAGGAAGCTAATTAAGAATATTAAAATATGACCCTGAGGTGACCTAATGAATTTTAAATAATAATTTAAAAAAAAAAAATTCTACATTTGAGCTGCTAACATGAGTATATTAGCAGTATAAAAGTATACTTTCCTCAACAATTTTAGAGGAAAGAATATTTGGGATGCTATTAATGTTATCAGCAACAATTTATATTTCTGTCTGAAGTTTAAGAAAATCCTGAAGATCTGACTAAACAAGAAAACCCTCAAATCAGAAAAAGTGCATACCAAAAACCAGGAATCAAAATAGCAAGCCCTCCACAAAATAATTCTAGCAGTAATCCATTTATTTTAAATTCACTTACTACTGAAAGTATTTGACCCCAAACTGGCAACAGTAATCTTACTTACAAAGATTATTATCCATTTATATACATTTTCTGTATTTTATTAAAAAAAGGACGGCAAGGTTTTAAAGCCACAGAATTTCAGCAAAACTACTGACTATTATATAGGCAACTAACAGTATCAACTTACCTAGCAAATATATTAATGTAAATTTTTAATTAGGAGATCTTAAAATAATCCAATGGTATCACTGTGTTAAAACAGCACTTCAGTTTCACTATCTTCTGACAGGGAAGATGTTTGTTGAAATGCAAAAGCAGATGTGTCTTTGCAGCTGCAATATGAATTCCAAAACTATCAGGCTTGAAGATGATGTAATCAAGTCCTTAAGAGCTATAGACATGAATTTCTTCTGTGATAATCATGCATCATAATCTGCAACAAAGGAGAAATTATCGAGTAAGGACAATAGATAGTACTACCACCTATATCAGATGAAACTTCAATAGTCTCTTAAAGCAGAAGTTCCTGACCCAAAGAAAGAAGTTTTTCTTCACAAAAAGCCTGAAAACTTCCACATTGACACCAATACATTCTCGCGCCTAACAAGAGGTCAACCACATCAATTTTTAGACCCACAGAGACAAGTGGCTAAATTAGTACTTAGAGAAAAAGTTAGAACAGCTGAATCCCATCTTTAGACAATTCCTTACCAACTCCAACCTTCAGCACTTCCTATATCTAGATCATTATTGCTTGCTTACACAAGTAGATAACTCTTAAGTAACACAACAAAAATTACTGTATTTTAAAAAGGAAACCAATCCACATGCCTCCTACCTTCTGCTTTTCCTGTACTCATCTACTTATACCCTTCTTCTACTGAATGCCTAAAATGGACTGAAGATGAATTAAGGACATGTCTGAAATGACTGGGCATGTCTCCAGTCTCCGGTACTTCCCCCAGAAAAGTCAGAAATGGCTATTTCAATGATAACTTTCTTTGATAAGAAGTCTCTTTGCTACCCTGCAAACAGAATCTGTTAAGTTCTGGTCAAGTTCTGTGCTGGCAGCACAGACTGGGGTAGCTTTGTTGGGATTCTGCATGCGGGTGGACTGTTTATGCTGGGCTTTTTCGGGGAGGGGAGAAGAGGAGGAGCAGCGGGGAGGGAACAGGCAACAAACACCCACTCTGGAACTTTCCATGACCCTGACACCACCTCAGGAAAACATCGATCACTTCATCCACTTGAGTTCCCCAGTGCAGTTCCAAAACTATATTTGTATCTACAGATTAAATGCCACATCAGGAATTAGGTTTCCTAAAAATAGGTGCAGCTTGTTTCTCCACGTCAAAAATTAAGCATCACCTACATTGTAGGCAAGAGAGCCTTACGACCCTATTGCCTGGCCAGCTTACGCACGGGATCATTTTGGCAGGAACTGTACCTCCTTTGGTCTCTAAGCAGATCAGCAGCTCAAGGCCAGGCTGATTCTCAAGAGCGGCAGGGGGCATTATCCCACAACATACCAACTCCACAGGAAAACCGCTTCCATCCTTAACAGCTTCTTGCAACCCTGAAGACAGAGTATTTCAGCCAGCAAATAACCAGGTAGAAAGAAATGAACGTTAATTAGGTTTGGCTACTAGAACAGGCACAAACACATATATATAAAGGAGGAAACAACTGCTCCACAGCAGCACTGGTGTCTGTCTGTAATACAGTATCCCCTCATGCAGGGAGGACTACAGGAACAGTACCCCATGGATTACAACTTTTTACAACATCCTTTAATGTCAGCGTACTTTGCTAAGAAAAAATCTCCATAGATTAAATGTATGTTCTTTTTATAATCCTACAGGCAAGTTATGAAACTGAAATGAAGATCTACCAAGTATCGTTTAACTAAGCATTTGCAAGTCAACACTTCTTCTCTTATTGGTACAACTGAAATAACCTTTTCAGTTATCAAAGCAATCAAAACAATTCACTTCTCAAAACCAGAAGCAAACAGTCTAATATCCACACTTCCCCAAAGAGTCACCTCAACTGAAACATTCTGTTGTTCCAGCAATGAAGAGGTATTATTTTAACACAAATGTTGCAATGAATTAGTTTAGAAAGAAGTTATAAGAATCTATTGGAAGTTATGCTTCATCAAGACTGTCCATGAAGGTACAAGAGAATCATCAGCAAGAGACCTCTGACTTTATGATTTCAGATTTTAAACCTTCCATTTCCTTTATAGGAATCATCCAGACACGGCCAGACTTACCAAGCCAAACGCAAACTACAGCAGGAACCTAAAAAGGAAAGTCAAGGGAGACAAGCTCTGAGCACCAGGCAGGAGTTGCACTGGGTGGTCAGTAAAGCATCTGACCATTTTGGTGAAAAGGCTTGGACCAACCCAGCCACCGCTTGCTTGATTCTGAACAGAAAGCAACACATTGCAACATCAGATTATCCCCCTTGCTCTCACTGGTTTTAAACCAGCCTTTTCTCGACTTCCAGATCTCTCAAAGAAGTTCTCTTGTTAACCAAGCAGAGGTCCATAATTACTAAAGCAAATAAAATGTATATTGCTACCACAGTTCAGACAAACAGGCTACTAGTCTGCTCCCGCATCACATTATGCATTCCCCTGTTCAATATTCATTGGGATTGCTGTTAATTTCCAGTACTGAGGCTTTCGGGAGATGTCAAGTTACACAACAACTATTGAAACAATTTCAATTGAATTCCAGAATCATCCTTGTTTGATTTACATCTCTGGGCATGTTTTGTCACATTCTGCTGTAATGGAAGAACTTTACTTCAAGTGCAATGTTTGAACTTTGCCTGGTGTACTTGCTTATGACCTTCAAGACCTGTAAAGGACATCCAAAATAACTCTGGATTGAAATGGAGTATTTATCTTTTAAAGTCCTTCTTTGCATATGAGGTCAAACCCACACATTTTGCATTTATGCACCTAATAGTATTGTCCAATGTGAATGTCTAGGAATCTGAACACCTGAACTACTGCCACAGTTTCAATACTGTTGTGTGAGCCATGGCTAATATTACTACTCAAAATGGCATTAAATAGCACAAGCATATGCATTACTCTCTGTATTCTTTTTTGTTTGGTATTCTACTGCTATAACAAAAGCCAAACAATCAGCCAAAATTCAATGAAAAAACAAGAAAGTTGCATTTTCTGCATTAAAGGTACTGCAAACAAATGCCTGCCTTAAATTATTTTAAGCATCTAAATGACTTTGTCATTACCTTTCCTCCCCTCCCCACCCTCCCCCCACTCCCTTCTAGCTCACCTTATCAAGAACTGGCAGTGGGTTTTTTAATAATTTTCCAGGACTTCAAATCTTTTAAACCAAGTGTGATGTTCACAGATCACCGTCAACTAGGTAAAGTATGAAGTCTGATGCCTCTGAAATGATTACTTTTCAAGCGCCATCAAAATGCAGTTATTTAAACACGTTAAAGCTGCAGAATTAGCATTCCAGAATGGGAACACATTCCATTTGAGAAAACTCTTACTTCAGAGCAGGCCTGTTTTCTGCAATTGTTTTAAAAATGAAGAGGAAGGGGGAAAAAAAAAAAAAAAAGTGATACATAAACTCTGGATTTCCATTCTAGTTTTAATATTAAAGATCGATACTGGTGTTGAGCCTGGAAGCACCGCCTTCAATCAAGAGTTGATCACGCTAGGTCTAATACTGCAGAGGACTGAGACAGGTCAGGTGCCATGATGCATTCACATGGTGTGTCTCGATGACATGGCTGTACCCAAGTAGAGGAATGCCAGTACTCAAACATCTTCCCGGTTGCTCAACTTAAACATAATTGTTTTTCCTGAACACTTACTGTTATGTGCAGACTGAGAATTTCATTTGGTACATGTATGTACCACTGGACCATGAAAGATTCACGGCTCATAACACATTCTAAGATAAATTCGCTGCACACAAGTGACTTCCAGAAGATAAATTTCCCCATTTAAACTCATCTTTCCATCTCACTGTATATACGTTTAAAGGTGTATTTAAGAAGACACACCTAAAGAACAAGGATTCCAAGCCTTCTCATCCTTCACTACACTATCCTCTTACATGTATCTTGCAAATGCAAATACTACTGAAATATGATTAGCTCAGTTACAAGAGCAAATGTCATAATTAATACACTTTAAATTGTTAATTGTTTAGAATTTAGGATCTGTTCATCCCAGTGGTTTTTAAACAGTTGTTCACTGCAGAAGAGGTTCCAATATTTAGAAAGCCTGCTGCATAACGATTACTGTTGAGTTTCTCCGAGATCTAAAAACTGCTATTGTGCCCTTGGCCTCTCCACTGCAGAGCCACTTTCAGCAGAGGTACGAGCTGTGGTCTCAGGCGAAATACCAAGACAACAGGTCCCAGAGCTGCATACTGAGGCAAAAGTCACCTTGCCATGACCTTACAACACAGTTAGTATTTATTTTTCATCCCACCAGAGAGCTCTCGTCTTTAGTATAGTCCACTGGTACTTTCCATGTGCAGTATTTAATTAAAAAAAAGTAAACAAAGCCCTTGCTTTGTGCCAATTTTGCACAAGCTTTTTTGTCAGGTTAAGGTACTACCTCTTCAACTCAAGTAAAACACTAACTTGGGGGAGATACTTTTTAATATTTTAATTAAAGATTTACACTTGTTGATATAACGATGGACACTTGATTGACACTTGTTGATCCAGTGAAACAAAAATGGAATTTAACACCACAGTTGGTACTTTTTAGCTGCTGTGAGCTTTCTGGCTTTCCACAGCCCAGTTTAGAAGAAATGTAGGTCACACCTATGACTACTCATAGTCCATTACCTGTATCAGAAGATAAAACCAGATGTCCTTGAAAATTCTTTCATACATTAGCATTTATTTACAGTAAAAACACACAACCTTTGTATGTCTGAGTTTGCATTTGGGCAAAAACATCATGGACCAAGACATACATCAACGCACTTTACACCACTAAACAGGCTCAACTTCTTTATACCAGTGATGTAAAATGAGACTCACAGAATTTGTATCAATTTTGTTTTGCATATTTATATCAAATTTGTATTGCGTATTCACTTTTCAGTTGTTTTCCACTAAATACTTAGTCTCACTGATTACTATGACTTGTAAACAAAATTGTTCTATTTCGCTGCAAATCTACCTCAGTCATGTTCCCACTCCAGCAGTGAGGAGAGAGGGAGAGAATATTTGCTATCACCAGTTTAGAATTGAAGGGGAAAGGTACTACGGACATTTTCCAAAATCTTTTATATGCAGTCCAAGAAGATGTAATACTCAGACCATCCTCTACAGAGAGCAAGCCTAGAGAGCTCTTTCAAACACACATTTATGTATGTAGACTTAAAAAATTTATGAGAAGCAGGTTTTATGCTTGAATGTTACTGCTCTTTCAACTACAGCTCTCAGCTCTAACCCACCAGCTGCCCATCTAGTACTGGCTTTCAACGCTATGCTCCCACGCTTTTGATATACTGTTTCACTGAGTCTTAGCGCTGGTCATTACATTCCCTTTCCATACTGGTTCTGCATTTCCTCTTCTCCTTTACCACATAATCCTTTTTTTGTTGTTGTCATAGTCTTTATCTACACCCCTTTTTCTACCTTCTGCCTCACATGCACTCTTAAAATCTGAGCTCTTTCCTTCCCTCCCCCCCCCCCCCTGCTAACACACACTTCCCACGGTTCTTCAAACATTTGTCACACAAACAGCAAACTGGTGGGTTTTTTGTTTGTGTGTCGTCATTGTCTCCCACCCCCCATCCTAGGCAGTTTTTGCCTTTCTTACCATCCTCTGCTCCTTAAGAACTCAAGCTGAGGAAAACAATATTAGACCTACTTGAAGTATCTACAGTACCGTTTCCTAACTGAAAAGTATTCCCTGACCATTGCATCCTGTGCGCCAGGAGTTACGCTGGTGGCTCCAAAATCCCCTTTCTAAAATTAAACCAATCTCATCATCGAGGCACCACATCCTGCTTGGTTTCTTATTTTGCAGATCCCTGACAGCAGAGAATAAATGTTGGTGTCTACACACCCATCACTGGGGGGGGGGAAAAAAAAAATCCTCCCCTTTATAAACCGCCAGAAATAAGGAGAGTGACATGACGCTTAATTTCCACTAGTCTATCACAGCTCAGTCTTGTATCCTTCTCCTTAGGAAATAACTCAGATGCCTCGCCTCTCACTTCGTCAACATTTTTCCACCCTGCATGAAATTGTAGCCAATTCAATTTTTGTGTCTATGAGAATCGTGAGTGAAGGAACAGTGAAGCTGCCAATGTGAAGATATTTTCTACTCTGAAGCACCTCTGAAAAATTCTAAAAAGCTGATGGAAAGTTGTACAGGCAGGTAGAAAATACTGTACTT
>NW_009259421.1:565960-566288 GCF_000687185.1 Egretta garzetta
TTCTGGTCATTCCCACTTGTCACCTTTCTCCAGAAGCACTAATGTGGACTGACAGCCACTGTTTTCGCTGTATTATCTCCTATTTCCTGGAACTGATATAGATGACAGGGAGGGCCATGGCATTGGCAACCAGCTGTCAGCACATGTTCTTCAGCCCGAAACGGCTACTTCCTTCACTCAGAAGTCCAGGTTTTCTGCGATTCTCTTCTTCCCCCACTTACTATAAAGGCTTTAAGAAAGGTGCCACTACGGGATCACAGCGTGGCGCCTGGAAAGGCGCGCAGGCAACGCCTGACCTTGCAGCAACACCCTCCCCTGGGGAGAACAT
>NW_009259421.1:567083-579322 GCF_000687185.1 Egretta garzetta
GCAGGCACGGGAGAAGCCGGGGCCCGCCCGTGCCGCGCTGGGCCGCGTTGTTACGAGTAACTGCCACCGCGCTCCCTACTCGCAGCTCCCGGCCGCAAGCCCACCTGGTTCAGTCATTTTATTTTTCAGCCGTGGTGCTGCCCTTTCTCCTCAGCGTTTGCGTCCTCTCGTCGTTCGGATCCGTAGTCCAAGGCGCGGTATCTGCACACCGAGCCCGCTTTACCACAAAATAACCGCGTCGGCCTGTCCGGCGAGCGTGGGGGGCCAGGCCGCGCTCCGTCCCGCCTCTGGCTCCAGCACCCCTGAGTCATTCTGGGAAAGGCGTTTTCCCATCTGGATGAGAAATATCCCCCCCTGCTTTTCACGATAAATCCTATCTTGCTAGGCAAAGTAGTTTTAAAACATCAGTGCTGATAAATGAGGGGTGTTCGAAGTCTTGTCTGTTTGTTACGTGTTTGCATGCTAGATAGCTTAATGGGTTTCTGATTCATGGCTGGGGCCCTGAGCGCTGCTGCAATACCACAATAAATAAAACATGGAGCTGGATGAAGTCTGAGGTTCCTTGCTTGCTTCCAGATTTAAAACACCAAGGTCACCCGGAAGGCAGCTTCCTCACGCTATTTCCCTGTGTGCTTTCTCCTGATTCAGAGGCTGCCTCGGTCAGAAACTAGGAAACCTATAGGAGAGTATGTTAGATATGTGTGTGACATACGTGATAATATTTGCCCATTTCTCTAACAGTCTTCCAGAATCTCAGTGGAGAAGCATATTTCAAAACACTGAAGTTGGCTGATTCTGAGGTTTCAAGCAGAAAGTGCTTCAAAATACTGAAAATAAGGGTCTTATCTCATCGGAGGTGAGCAGAGGCATTAAGCCCTAGGTATCTTCCTCACTTACACAAATCCCTCAGCCTCTGGAGATGTACATGATAGCACAGCACCCATGGTGCAGCTGGGCCCTGTCTTCAGCTTCTCATTTTGCTGGCAGCAAAAAGGACCATCCTGACCTCTCACTGCGCTCTGATATATTTCCACTCCTCCTCCCAATTTTTAAATCACCAGCCACACCTCAGTGCCTACCTTCCTGCTCTCTGCTTTCTTTTGGAATGAAACTTCTTATTAGGACTGTGCTCATCAAAGCCACTTGGGGTAAAGCAGGGAGGGAGGGGGAGGTGAAGGCAGGAGGCAGGAACTATGATCAAATAAAGCAGTGCTGGGGCTGTTCCTTAACTAAGTCTCAGGATTACGCAAGCTGCTATTCCAGTATTCTTAAGAAAGGAGATGTCTTTATGAATCACCATTCATTTTCATTATCAGCCACTGCTAGTGACATCAAAGAGCAAGCATGACATCTTCCCAACAGCACATAGTTAACAGATGGGTATTTCCAGTTCTTTTCACGTAGATCCCCATGACAGGGAACTTGTTAGGGATTTTGTGAAGTAACAGTGGGGAGGCTGGGAGCTCAGGCAGCGCCTCCCTTGGGCTGGTTGCATTCTGATCACCCAAACTCACCTCCCACTAAAAAAAGGGGGGTTTTCTTTGCTTCTTGCTTTGTCATCAACATGAAATTATTTCACATCATTAAAACACCGTTGTTCTAGCTATATTTCCTGTGATGATGAAAAAGACTTCGTGATCCTTCCCAATTAAACTTACGCTAAATCTTAAACAGAGTTACTTCAAAAGAGAGTGATGAAAGCAAGAAACAGGCATGTTCCTTCCAGCTGGCACTTTTGTTCAAGAAAACAAGATCTCTCAGAAAGGCAAGGTATTCTCTTGCTTTGCAAAATTGTCCGTTCTTTCATATAAAACTATCCAATGGTAGGATTAACATTACACATATGAGTATGATTTCTGCCTGAGCTTCAGCTAGGCTCCCTGATGTCTTAGCCAAAAGTGCATCTTGAAATCTACAGCAGCTTTACAAAAATATCATAAATAGCAGGTAAGACTCAGCCATGGGCAAGCAACAGACTGCGGGAGATCACTCTGCCTAAACGAGGTGCCTGGATGAGAAAAGCTGCTTGGTCTCACAGAAGAGGCAAGTAGGCAGGATTGCTTGGTTGTTGAAGCATGTCCACAGGTAGAGGATGGAAAGTTGTAATGGCAGGTTTTTTTGTAGGGTTGCTTGTTATCTAAAGAACAATAATTTATTGAAAGGGACCGGTGGGATCGAGTTGATACCAGACAATTGAGTTACTGGGAACTGAGCCAGAAGAACTAGTTGGCACACGTGCAACCACCAGAGCAGTGATGTTCACTAGGGTCTTCAATCTCCTGGTTTGACAACTGTCCTTCCCTGTAACAGTGTTTGTAAGATGTTGAGAACACTTCTTCAACAAAACCACTTCTCTAATAACACCGTATTTTTTTAAAAAAATGAATAAAGTTATGCTTGTGGAGGCTCTGGATGTTCTGCATACCTGTTGTCTCCCACTGTGGAAGATACGGTCTTCCTAATTAATGAATGGAAAGCCCTCTCTGGAAAGCCCTCTTGCTTTTCTTCCAAATGGTGTGTTACTCCTGAGTCAGGCGGTTTGTAGGTGTCCCTGACTCCAACATGGCCCTTCTGCTGGTCTCTGTCTCGTTATAAGAGATTCCACATGTCTCATCTAAAGATCTACTCCTAAAGGAAAGGCTGAATTTGTTAACTCTGGACATTGCTAGGGCTTAATGTCATAACATTAGACTCTGCTTCGGCTGAAGCTTAATCATGAAGACCATGTGAGAAGAGAAAATATTCTATTTGGTAGGAGCAAAATATGTGCCTTGTATTGCTGCCATGGACAAATTTTAGAAAAAAATGTTAGTCCTAGAAGTAAGAACAAGGCCTGTTTTCACATAAGGCGCTCTACAATATATCTGTAAATCTTGCATCATGTAGCATTTCTCTTTGGACACAAATTCATATAGCTCCATGAAGTACACCACCTGAGCAAGGTATGCTACCAGCCAAGGATCTGGTCCATGGTTTTCTTTAAAAGGAAAATTGATTTATGAACAAACAAAATGTTTCGTGAAACCAAATACAATTTAGTGAAACATCAATTATTATGTTTATATTTTAAATATAAATAGGTCTGTATTGCAACTGAAGGTCACTTGTGTTCTCCGTAATTATCACATATACCAATCTACTCGTTCCCTAACTTTTCCTTGCTGCATTTTGGAAGGGTTTTCGGTAATTCATTATAGTTGCAGCAATCCTTGCATAGACCACATTTTGTTGGTGTCTTGGCTCTCAGAGTCCTTAGCAATGACATTTAAATGGTGTTTGGGGTGTAGAGATTGTGTTGGAATTAATGATCTGTGTTGGACTCTTTCCTGTAAATTCTGTCATGCCGTTTGCCATCTGGCTGTCTGATAACAGCTACTCCAAGGAGGGCAGTTCATTTCCTTTCCTTTCCCTAGTCTCAGGCAAAGCAATGATCATCTTGGATGAATTCTTTACTTTGGAGCAAAGTTTGTAGGAAATTTAGATGCATTATGAAAGAGTATTAAAAGGCCCAGTTTTAATGGCTGTGGTTCTCTAGGTTCTCTATCAAGTCCCTGTTCATCTTTCTTAAACAGTGTAAACAACTTTCCTTCTTCATTTCAGGAGGTGCCATTCCTCCACCACAGTGACCTTCCTTGATTTCACATAGTTTTGTGTTGGACGGAAAACCAGAGACTCTCTTCCACACCAAGGTTTTAAATTATGTCTTGTCTCATTTCCATTAAGCAAACAGAAGTTTTTTTAATTAATTCCATTGGATTAAGTCCATAGGAGACATAGAGCATTCTGACAGAGCCGCTAGTTAATGTCTTAATAAATGCCCTCTTCTTCTAACTACCCATCCTTGAGGGATCCATCCTGTGATCTCAAAACCACAGCTTTTAGGATGAAGCATCATGGGAGGTCCCAGCTGCACATATATCTTGTATAGAGAAAACAGCTACAATTTTTGAAAAATTATAGCTTTTAGAGCTCTTTCAAGACAATTCTCACCAGGCAACTGTCAGCAGATCCATTCTGTGCATGGAGATACTACCTTTATTTATGTTACAAGTTATTTTTGCTTGGCCTGGGACAGTCCTCACAGTATTTCACTCAGATGCAACACCAAATTGGAAGAACAGATGTGCTTATATAAACCATAACAGTGTTCACGAAGCAGTATCGGTCCTGTCATCATTCTCTGAGCAAAGAAATCAAAATTTGGTATTCCAATCTGATTCCCCAGCAAATGTGTTGGAACATATTAAGGAGACTTGCTTAAAGTCTGGTCCTTTGGACTGTGAGGGTTCAAGAGCTTCTCAAGGACTGGATCAGGAATCAATCAGCCTTTTAAAAAATCTCTAGTTTATGGCTTTCCTGTAGAACCTGGAATTTTGTTACTGGTTCTTTAGGACTGGGAGTGTAGTTGAAATTAAATGAACTCTCACGTGCTTTCCAGCTGTATTCATTTATGGTAGCTGTGTGATGGTATTTGCAAATGTATTCTACTTCTTCATTATGAAAATGCTGACTTGCTCCATACACCTGTATGCCTTTCTTGCTTCCATAAGGACAATAGTGTCTTTGGCTGAAACATCCTGTTCAGAGTGTTACAATAAAAGGCTGTAAACCAGTTTGCTCTTAAATTGTTTGCCTTCATGACCCTTAAGCTTTCTGCCAGCTTCTGACTGTGCATGCAAGGAAGAGCTTTGTACTGTTTGTCCTTGGTGTTGCATTCGCAAAATATGTTTGTTGTCTCTACTGTAGTCTGGTAACTTCCAATTTGCTTTTCCTTCTTTCCTCCCCCCCGCCCCCCTCCCATAATTTAGAAATTTTCAATTATGAGAATGTTTCTTCAAATATGAAGAACAGTAGCACTTGGAATCTCTGGAAGACAAACAAACGCACACCTAATTGCCTGTACCCCAAAGAAAAGCTATCTTAGTGTGGGGTCACGCAAGCGAAAAAAAGGGAAATGCTTAAGTCCAAGCGGCTGCCTCTTGTGCCAAAGAATCATTGACTTTTGTTATGACACCGCAACTGGAAAAGGCTGCTTCTTGCCCGTGGTGTGTCACTTACAGCTCTGCAGACTTTTAAATCCCTAATCTGGTCGTTAAGTGATGACTGTAATTAGAAACACTAGAATGCAATGTTGGTAGCAGGCACAGTGCCATCCTAGCAGATTGGGAGATCAAGCCTGCGCTCCAAGACAGACCATTTCCATTCCTGTGGCTGTGAGGAATACACTATCTGTCATCTCCATCTCTGAGACAGGTTAGCTTTTAAAATAACATAAAGGCTGTGAGTGCGGGAATGATCAGGTGCTGATTTATCTGCTTTTCTGGGAAAATAAAAGAGAATTAAACATCTTGTTCTACCGTGAGCTCAGTCAATGTTCCAGGCAGTGACCAAAGATTTGTGCTAGTAGGTCCAAAGCTCCTGTTTCAGTGCTTTTTTTTTTTCAGGCAAAGCTCTTTTGTCAGCTTTTGCACAGGGACCCAGCACCCTACAATTTTATTTTTTTTAATTAATGCCAAATTTAATTAAAGCAAAAGTGATTTAAGAGTTGGACGACGCATTTGTAATCTCTGCACAAGCAGAAGAGTGGCGTTATTTCTAACATCACTTTAACTCTGCTTATGTGTTTTAGCCTCAATAATGTTATGGCTAACTTCATTTAAAAAAAGAAGAAGAAAAATGTAGAAAAACCTTTATGTCCTGTGAAAGGAAAACTATTCTCATTGCATATCCGTGCTGGTGGGAAGGCAGAAGGTTAATGAGGAAGCCTCCTTTAGGGGTGTTTTTCAGATGCACACAGGAACAAGCCAAAGATGAGCTATATTGTTTCTTGATCAAGAGCAACAAATTAATCTTAAAATTTCATAATTTATTCCAAAGAACACAGGAATTTATTTTAACTGTTTTGATAGGGTTGAGGAATGCTTCCATGGAAATGAGATCTCTTTGAACCAAAGGTAGAGTTTGGCCATCAGAGTTTGTGTTAGAATGGTTTCTTTCACATGAGTCATGACACTTTGCAATTCTATAATGCTTTCTTCTTTGAAGACCTCCGAACTGTATGTAAATTAATTCAGCAGCATAGAAATGCATAGGAGGAGATAACTTTTATTTTTATGCTTTGCTTTTTGTTGTTTTTTGTTTGTTTTCAAAGATGAGTGGACTGCATGAAGAGGACTGTCTGATCTGCCTGACATCCCAAAAGTGCAAGAACTGGCAACACTGACAGAAATTAAGTTTCCCAACTCTTGAATCTAGAGAGAATACAATAAAATGAAAATCGGGGCAGTCTGCACTCATCAGAATTTTTGTGGGACTTCTGCAAGTGCAGCATATGGTGCATGTCTGTTGCGTGGTGTGCTGTTCTAGGGGTGACCTGAAATACCTGGGAGGGAATAAAGAGAGGGAGCTGCAGCAGAAAGCGAATGATGAGATATGGTATTTAAGAGGAGGTTGGAGAACTGCCTGTGATTTTAGCAGCTGGTTGTGCTGAGCCATACTGAACTGCTTCCAGCGCAGCCCTGACTGCAGCACTGGTAGTTGCAGCGTACCAACCCAACCGCTCCTTCCCGAGATCTGCGCGGGGGCTGGATCTTCGCTGCCTGGAACTCCTCCGTTCTGCAGGGGCAGTAGCTACCTATGTCTTGAGCGGCTCTCTCCTCTCCATTCAGTCTTGAAGAAGCTAGGTCTCACGAGAAGGGATATGGGGGACAGGGGCTGTATAAGGAATGCTACAATAGTTAGGGGCAATAAGGACTTTATTATACTCCTTATTGCTGTGGGATTCACCTTAACGATTGGGCTAAAAGGGTAACTGAGGCAGCTGAGGCCCCTCTGCTTCCATGCTTCCTTTGAAAACCAAGCACGCCACTGTTTCTAGCTTTTTTTTTTTTTTTTACATTCAGCTGGTAGCTTTCTATTGCAATGCTAAGATGAGCAAATCTCTCACAATTAAACGGGAGATGTTCATATTTAATGTCTGGTGTGACCTGTTTATACTTAAGGAAATTGTCCCATTAAACACACAAGTAATTGCAAGTTTCTCCTTAACAAGAATATTCAATTTAAATACAACTAAACAGGAACAAAGTGGTCTTATTTCAGAGCTAGTTGGCCCACATATTGATTTAATCAGGAATCAGTTCATGCACAGAAGCAACCTTAGGTTGCCAACACCTTGTAATGCAGTCACAGAAAATCTGCGTAATGACAATACCATGCACTTCGAAGACATGCACACAAGTGTAAATGGGGTGACCGCTGAAAGGTTTATAGAAGGCAGAGCAGCACAGGGGGAAATTGCAAAGGAGCATGTTTGGAGCAAGAAATTACTTTTCCTGCAGAACCAGTGTCCCTTCAAGAATCTGAATTACCACACAGCCTCGGGAAGAGACAAAAAGGCTGCAGAGATTTAAAATTCCAGCATGATGGCTGCTGATGGGAATGAACTAAATGCAACAAGAGTATGTAACGCACACTCAATGTCACATATATCTGCTCTTCCAAGGACCGCAAATTCCATTATAAGGTCATACATCTCACTTTTTGGCTCCATCCTTTTAGCACAGAGAATGACGACTGCTACAGGCTGCCTCGTGTTACACTAGAGTATTAATAGTCTCATTATCTGGCCAAACACTGTGGTGAAATGACCAGCTTATTTCTTTATATATCTCTCTATATGTGCATTACGTACTGCCATTCTTATGTGTTGTATATTAACATACCAGGATACTCAGGAGAGGAAATTAAACAATAAACTCAGTTTTTATTAAGATGAAATACCGTATTTTGGCCCTCATGTTAAGGACTCGCTTATTTTATTATGATACCTAAGATGAATAGTTTGTAACATGCTGATACATAAATGTTTATGGTGCCAAGATAATTACAGATGTGTGATAGCCATGCATATTTTGTTCCAGCTTCAAAGCTCTTCAGCCATCCCTACCAGTCAACATCAAGTTCCCACTCCTATTATAGTTGAAAGCATGTTTATCTTTGAACTCTGTGGGAACAAGAACTGGCCCCTTGGGTAATTGTGTGAAATAATAGACTTTAGTAACATTTACTTCACTCATCCAAACAGCCCTGTGAGTTAATTTGAACCAAATTACTCAGGTAGTTGTAGCATGGTTTACTTACGGTTTTACATTTTTAATCATCATGCAAGTTTCTAACATTAGGAAAGGAAAGATATGTATTTAGGAAAAAGAGAGAAGGGTATTCGTGGTTTTCTACAAGCAGTGTTCAGATAATACACATAGACCAAACAAAACATACAGCCACTCCAAAATATACAGTGTGTGTTCAGCTCTTGTTAATTCTAATAGTTACTAGACCAAACGAAGCAGATGTTCATTTTATATCAGTCCAAAGAAACATTTTCACTTTGTATTGCTGAGGCCTGAAGTTCTGAAAAGAAGCTGAGGATGTTGTCTTGCATTTCCCCAAAATAAGTTAATTAGTGATCACAGAATCACACAGAATCACAGAATGACAAGGGTTGGAAGGGACCTCGGGGGATCATCCAGTCCAACCCTCCTGCTAAAGCAGGTTCACCTAGAGCAGGTTGCACAGGACATCGTCCAGGTGGGCTTTGAATATCTCCAGAGAAGGAGACTCCACAACCCCTGTGGGCAGCCTGTTCCAATGCTCTATCACACTCAAAGTAAAGAAGTTCTTCCACATATTCAACTGAAACATCCTATGTTTCAGTTTGTGCCCATTGCCCCTTGTCCTGTCGCTGGGCACCACTGAGAAGAGTCTGGCTCCGTCCTCGTGACACCCACCCTTAAGGTATTTGTATCTAACTTAATCTCTTAATTTTTGCCTCGTGTTAATTTCTCTTGTTTTCTCTTGTTCATTTATTGTCTGCCTTCTGGATGTCCTTTCTTCAGTAATTGTCGTTGTCTGCTTTTATGTCACTTGGCAAAAGCTGTGGTGAAAAATTACAGACTGTTCATTAGAGCAATCATCAGTGGCTTTACTCGTGTGGTACTTTTATGGGATGCCTTATCTTTTCCTTTTGCTTATAAATGAATGAGATCTGAAGTGTGTTTGATGGGAAAGGGGAAGTGGCATAACCATTTATAAAGTCGCAGCTACAATGTTGAGAAGGTAAACACATTTCAAACCTGCACGTGAAAGCTGGATCTGTTTTGGTTTTGTAGTCATGCCCTTTTTAGGAGCGAATCAGGATCATGCCCTGTCATTATTTGGAATTCTACTGTAGTTTCTTTTCTTGAAATTTTCCCCACTGTAATATCTGATTCCACCACCAAGATTAATGTTTGTAGTCTCACAACAACTCAGATTTATAGACCTCATTTCCCAGTTTAAGAAACTGAGGCTCAAAAAGGCGTAAGTCATTGGTTCAAGTTACAGAGGAAGAATGTAGCAAATTTGTGAGTTAAATTTGGATCACCCAAGTCCTATATCAAGACTTTCACCCTAAAGCTATTGTTCTGTTGTGATGCAAAGAATAATATAAGTGACTCATGCATGTATGCTTCTTTTTCTCTTTTATATAACCACTTAGAAGAGGACCACCTTATGAATATGAGTAACCCAGCATGATCTTAAGGAGAAAATATCCAGAAAGATGTATTATCATTTGGATCAAATTAAAAACTTGTGATTTTTTAAGTCAGCAGGGAAGGCTGATGGCCAAAATAGCTGGCTAGCTGCAGGTATTGCTGTAGTACCTTCCTCTGCTTCCTTGCTACCTCTTTGAAAAATGAAACATTGGGACTGGGAAACTGTGTGTTTGGTGAAGGCATGGGTAACGGCATGATCATAGTGAAAAGTCTGGTGGAGGAAATAAATAGAAGGAAACACTTTCAAGCTTTCCAGGACTTCTGAATTTCAGAATTAAAAAAAAAAAAAAAAATCCAACCAAACAACGAAAAACAGAATGAAGAAGATGTTATTTGACACTTTGTGACAGCTTTCCTTTCAGCTGTAGCCATTACATGATTTTCCTTTACCCTTTCAGCCTACAGAGTCAGTTCGTCTTTATCCACAAACGAACTCTGGTGACAAATATGACTTTGCCATTCCTGACTGCTCCTTACCTGAGGACTTGCTCATCTCATCGTTATCCACAGCCATTTTTTCCAGTCTCCATTCACATCCCCCGGCACACCTCTAGCTCCAGTGCCTGAAACCTATCATTTATCACCAAATTTATCACCAAACCTCTCAACACCTCTCATTTCTGAACTCTCTCTGCATGCTCCCAAGCTCCTTGCTGCCTCCCTCCCTTACTCAGAGTTTAGGTCAGAGAAGCAGCTGGTGAAGTCAGATGTTATTCCTCCACAACCCCCCTGACAGATGCAGAATTGGTTGCTCTCCTATCGCAGACCACCTGCGCTGTGCGTGCAGCTGCTGCCCTATCTAGAGGAACAGATCAGGTGGTGAGAAAGCTATTCCTAGATATGGAAAACATGCGTCCTGAGTCTGTGTGGTTGAAGTGAGCTCTGCAGAATAATCCTGCATCCTTCACCTTCTGCCTCCTCTTTGTGCTGTGGGACTAGGAGTAGTGGATGAGAATCAGATGCACTGCAGATTTCAGGGACTAGCATGGCATTGCTGTGTGCTCTTGGATAGGTGGTATGCTTCACTCTCAGGGGATTGCAATTTTGGTGATGGATGTATGATTCAAATGGGTGAAATACAGAAAATGAGCGAAAGAGGAAGAGATACAAACTGTAGCTGTACCAACTTTCCCTTCATGAGAATGGGAAAGGTTGACAATATCAGCTGTCACAAGAAGGGATCCCATTCTTGGTGCTCTACAGGACTCTCCTGTACAACAGTGGAGATAATCTAAAATAGTTTATTGCACAGCCTGTTGGATATTATTTTTCAGGAACAAATGTGAAAACTGCAGTAACTTTGGGAGGTTTGATAGGGCAAGCACTTCAGCACATACCTCTGTTAGACATGGACTTACAGGGTTCTGCAAATTAGGGTTAAGAAAAGGAGCAAAGGGGATGCAGTCTACAATTATCTGCACTTCCATTCACAATGAAGAAAGGAGGGTTTTTTTCATGATGATCTGGATCTGTTTCTAACAAAATAGAAATATGGCAAACATGTTTCCCTTTATTACATGTTACCACTGTTGCTGTAGTTCTACAAATCCAGCCAAAGAAACAAACGTTTGCAAAGTGCAACCCCAATGGCCTTGCCATTGTTTTTTATCACCTCCTGTCACACCAATGCAATTACTTGCTGGGACATGCTGTAGAACAGGAGAATGAAATTACCTAAGCTGAGAAAAAAAACTGTTTTCTCAGGAGTTTCTTCTGTTTTCCAACCTGAATTGTTCAACAGATTGAGTTTGCATGGGAATGGGCAACTGGGTGGCAATTCATACACCTACTTTTGCTACTACAGCCAATGTACAATGGGCTACGGTGTCCGAATAGCAGTACTATGTATGGTGTATCCCTAGATATCACTGGCTTGATGTTTAAGAAGACCAGGAGAAGGCACAAGCAGTGCCATATCATAAAGTCGCTCCTTGTAGTTCTTTTATTATCAGTAAAATAAGTACAAAGTAATGAAGGTGGCGGGTGCATGATGAACTGCTATTCACTAAACACTTCATTAGTAGGGGGCATACATTGAAACAAGTAAGAGTTAGGCTTAAAACTTTGACTGAAGAAAGTACTTCTTTACAAGCTGTGTAATGAACTTATAAAATTTTATCCACAGGAGGTGGTGGAGGCCAATTTAAAATGGGACTACACAAATCCATGGATGCCAGGTACATAAATAGTTACTACAGGGAATAGGCAGAGGTGTATTCTCTAATGTCCCTAGCACAGCTGTGGGCGTTGGGCAGTAGGAGGGACCACAGAAAGTGGTCAGGCCCGCACCCTCTCCCAAAACAGCATTCACTGCTGCCACTGTTGGAGGCAGAAGCCTGGGTGAGATGGACCATTGGCCCGAGGGCATTTCTTATACCCACTATATAAATAGGCCTGGGGTTGCTAGGTATATATCTAAGATATTTGTATTTGCTTTATTTTGAGTAGTACAATACCCAATGGTATGTGAACAGAATACTGTAGCAATAAACACAAGATACAACATTGTTAGCGGTATTGGGAAACAAACTACAGCCAGGCACAAAAATAACCATTTCAAATACATAGTAAAGATGAGGTTACTCTTTTGTGGGCCAACACTTTTGGTATAAAATAGAATTTGCGCCTAAGAGAGATAACCAG
>NW_009259421.1:579340-586535 GCF_000687185.1 Egretta garzetta
TTTGAGGGCACTTACCGAGATCTCTGGAGACTGAAGTCCAGAGGAAGGTAGCTGCTCTACAGATGCAGTTGTACCATGTAGCCCTTATCTCTTATGACGATGCTTGCAGTTAGGCTGGGTGCAACTTGGAGCTTTGGCATTTTTTTATTGACCAAGATGCTCTTCCTGTTGTTAAACACGATATAGCAGTGACTAACTTTGAACCTGTTCTGATCTACGCAGCTCAATATACTGCAAACACGACTCATCCTTTTCTCAGGACGTGACAGAAAATAAGATATTTGGAGGGACAAAGAACCCCCATTTAAAGATATAAAGATAGATATTTTTGTATTATTTTTAAAATTTTGGGTCAGATTGCTTTCTGGCTCAGTACACTCGCTGCATATTGATTTTCCTGAAGTTACATAAGGCATAAAACCAGCCCTTTGTCACCAAAAGCAGTACAGCTGTTTCTAGGACCATGAGTCATGCGTATGACTTCTCTTTTTAACTTCCCACTGGCTTTTTAAAAACACTTTAAATCAGTTTTGCTTTTCAACACCAAAGAGAAACAGCAATAAGTTTTCCCAAGAACTGGAGATTTGGGCAAAACATTAAGTTTTCATGTGCTAAGAATGTTGTGTTGCGAAGTTGTTTTGAACTCTGCCATCAACACTGTTATCGAATACAGGAGAAGTAATATATATATAAAATAATTATATCTATTATAAAATATATAATATACATCTACAATTCAGATTAGAGGTACTAGAATTGTCTTATTTAAGCACTAGTGAAACACAGCTGCTGAAGGGCTGCTGGAGCGATTTCAGATAACCAGGCAGGCTAGACCTTCTCTGAGCAAGTTAGGCATCAGACTAGTTAAAATCTTGGTTGCCAGAACACCTTGTAGAAGCAAATTAATGTTAGCAGCAGTGGGAAAAATCGAGAAGTTTAGGCTGCACTCCCACTTTTTTGGGAATGTGTTCATATATAGTTAATTAAGTATTGAAGCCTACAAAAGTGGGTATACTGAAAAAATAATAAAAACAGGTACAGGGTGAGACTGAAATTCTCATTGAAGTATCTTGTGTAATCCCATCTGGATTAGCAAAGCAACCGCTGATGATTAAGACCAGCTTTTCCTTGTCCTCTTTCTGTGCGATTTCAAACAGAGGTATAACAACCTGGTCTTCATGTGTTTGCTTTTGAACCTTGTTTTCTTTTGCTCCAACTTTTGTGCCGGGGATCTAACCTGACCTGGATGTACCTCCAAAGGGAACTCTTCGTGCTCTTCTGAAGTGATGCTGTCTCATTCCTCTTCTGGGTCCCTGGGATCGCAACTCATTTGGACAAGACTGGGTCACAGCCTTTATTTGATGCCCAAAACTTCTCCAGTGGTACAAAGAAGCTGCAATCCTCCCGACCATTTGCTTAGTCTCTTGTTTTTATAAAAGCAACAGGGAAAGACAGAGCGGCAGAAGCCTGTTTTAAAAATTACCTTGCTCCTTGTCAGACATTGTTCGTTATCACGGTATCTCCCAGGTGCCTGCAGAGCCCAGCCACTGCATTATACACACAAAGAAAACATGATGTGGATAAACTATGTGACTCCTCCCAAGTCAACTGGCAATCTGTGCCACATCTGGCAAATTTTATCCATTGGTTTTATGGGTTGCAGTCTGACCTATTTACTGTAAGGCTCATGAAGCGAGGAATTTATGACACCTCTCCTCAGTCTGGCTTCCTCTTACAGGTTTAAAAAAGCCACTGCAGCGCTTTGGCTGGCGTCCCAGGTGCTGTACCAGCACCCAGATACTCAACTTGTCTCTCAAGAGCAATACTGAGAATTAGGTAAAGTGCAGAAAGCACTCTGAAGATTAAAAGCACACGAGGCCTAGGTACTATGTGGGAACAGTGGCTTTCCAGCAGTTTAGATTGGGTTTGCTGAAGTCACATCACCCGCACATCTAAAATTATATTATATTCACGTATCATATTATATTACATTCATATGATAAATGTATGAAATCTGTATATTTGCACTCATCTCCTCTACGGCTTTTAGTCTGTTTTATGAGCTGAGAAGACAGCATGCATCCTCCTGACTACTATGTTCAAATGTAAAAGTTCAGTGAAGGATTAATGAGTGAAATCTCCACATGTTTTTACGGTTTCATGCATCTTGCACACTTGCATAAATTTCAACAAGTGAGTAATTTTTAGGAAAAATAATGGCAGGGGCATTACGCAAGAAAGGCTGAGACATTACTTGATAGTTCTTGTATATATTATTAACCTCTCCGGTTTGCTTCAAAGCTTTTCACTTTTGTGTTTGAAGTCTGGTGAAAAACTCAAAGAACCCAAACCTGATGCATGGTTTTTATCTTGGATTTTTCTAAGGCAAAAATCAGTGGATCAGCTTCATACCACTAACACAGTTTAGGCAATTATTACTTCATTTAAGAGGACAGATACTAGGTTTTAAGTCAAATTCTACCAGCGCATCCAGAAATACATAGAAGAACACAAAGCATAATTTCTTTTTATCTCTGTATGTACATATATATATACACACACACATCCACATCTATATGAGTGCACAGGTGGGAGGTATGTATAAGTTTTCCCATTCCTTGGCCATAACCCTGTGAATAACCACATGCACAAGTCAGTGCAGGATCAGGCCCTGGCTCTGCCTTTTAAAAAGCAATGCTGCTGCTTAGCAACCATTTTCTGCCTGGGTGAAAGCAGAAACCTTGCAAATCATAAACAAATACATAAGTCCATGCAGAGGCCAGGTTAAATAAAGCAGTATCCTTTATCCTAACTTTGTCTGCTCCTCTTTTTTCATGGTAAAAATTTCCATGAAAAGTAAGAGGACACAGAGCTTTAAAGGAGGGATTTAAAAAATAAATAAATAAGAAGTAAATATGATGTACAGGAAGTTTTCAGACACTATGGAAAATAAAAAAAAGACCTCCAGAGGAGATAAAAATAAATTAATTCAGTCTTTTAAAGCCAAAATTTAAAGTGGATTTTAAATTTTCCTTTTTTTCTCCACGAGTAATAATTACAAATATGTGTTATTCTTCCACAAAACTTAATGTGGAATGGAGAGGACAAGGAGTTACTTTTGATATCTTTATTTACGGTTATTTTTAACCATATCAACCATATGTACTCGTGCGCTGGCTCATGCCCAAGGCTGAATGAGTGAGCTTCAAAAAGAGAGGCACAACCAGCAGACTACAGAGCTGGTGCTCTCAAGTTTGCTTCCTGACATACCACGTGCTCTCTGGCAAACTGCTAAGAGTCCAATTTTCAGAGATCTTTGTATCCCTAGAAATGCAGCTGGCGCCCAGACATTGCATCTTCAAAAGAAAATCTAACGAAAAGAAAATTAGGTGCCTAAATCTCAGGGCAAGTAGATGCTTAACCTATTAAGGTACTTTTGAAAATTAGGCATCTGAATATCTTTGGAAAAATCTGGTCCTCTGAGGTTGAGCAAAATACTCTTGAAATCTACGGGAGTCACTCCACTAGCTTCAGGAGGTTTTGAATTAGGCTATTATATTGTACTGGTTATATACTGTTATATTGAACCAGTTTTGTATCTCTGAAGAGCAAATAGTAGTCCTATAGCTGCTGCGTGGAAGAAGGATGCCCACCCTCAAGTATCATCAGCTCAGACTGGAGACCGCAGCAGGGAACCCAGTCAGGTAATTTCTTATTCTACGTTGGTTCATGTGGTATAGAAATAACAGTCCTTGAGCACAAGCAGCTAAGAGCGGAGACAGTGGTATGGAGAGCCTGAAGGGAACAGATCCTTTCTGAGAGCAATGCTTGCACATCCCAGCCTGGCACAGACCCTCTCCCAGTGACACAGCTATTCTACCACTTCCATTCATCTCCCCACTCCCGTGTCATCCCCTGCTTGTGGAGAATCCCTGGTTCAGGTCTGCTCACCTGTGAATATGTACTACCCAACATCTGCTTTGTAATGTGGAAGTTTTACAGTCTGCAGAAAAAAACCCCTTCTCTGTACAAATGCTCCCCTCACGTCTCACTTCCCAGTCTGTAGAATGAATCCCTGTGGACTGATCTCTATGTGTATCTCTGCATGCATCTCTTCGTATTTTTTAACTGCAGTACACCTAATCATGGCTCACTACCTGCCTAAAGAAGCATAGAATCATAGAATCACAGAATCGTTTAGGTTGGAAAAGACCTTTGCGATTGTCAAGTCCAACTGTTAACCTAACCCTGCCATCCCACCACTAAACCATAAATTCTCCCCAAATGATGAATGAGACAGACAAGCTCCCCTGTTTTCTTTACCTCCTGGTGTAGAAACTTTGGGGCAAAGAGACTGACCCCCATGCCTTTTCCAATGAAAAAAGGCTGCTGGTTAACCTGTGAAAAATACAGAGGCCTGCTTATATTTTCAAAAGTACCTGAAGCTTTTCCTTTCCTTCAAGGCTTAAATACTTCCAAACACCTGGTGTTAAGGATTTAATGTTAAAGAAAAACAACTTTGGATGCTAAAATTGCGGCCTTACTTTGAAAATCCAATCAATAGGGAGTGAATTAGTTTGCTATACAATTACAGTAACAAAACAAAAAAAAGGGGGAAATTGTAATTTCTTTTCCCTCGAAAATGCCTCAGTGCCGATTTTCCTTACGGTTTGATCACAGGTAACCCACAAGTGACGAGCCCAGTGTTGCAAGGTGCCCGGATTTGTTAATTCCCATAGCAGGAGGAACTCAGCAGAGTTAGCCTTGCAGCAATTAGTGAGCTGAAAGATGAGATCAGAGAGAACTGAATGCACAGATTTTCTTGATGATCTTTACTTTGCCCTTTCCCTGGCAGGTTCATTAGTCTGATTACCTCTGCGTGGTCTTGCTCATGCAAACCAAAGGCAACAAGGTTGAGTCCTGCAGCTACAGCAAAAAGGGAAAACAGGACTACTGCCTGGCAAATGGAAGGGAACAAAACCGATAAATTTTGCAGAGAAGCTTTTGAAAATTGCTGAAACCCAGGAATCCTTAGAAGCATGGTGACAAGTTTCCCGTGAAACAGAAGGGAACGGAAAACATTTTAAATTCTTAGTATAATGATAATGCTTTTTGACTTACACTACAAATAAAGTGACACACTCATACGTTTAAGACGTTTTTACTGTAGAATTTCCAACCTTACAAGCGTCACGTTTTGGCCCTGGAGGCTGCTTTTGTACAAACCACTGTTGACATACTCACTAATCTTTGGAGGGCTTCAAGCAAGGAAATAATATGAAGGCTGGAGATATGTCTGCAGACAGCATCTGTGTACATAATGCCATCATAAACAAAACTAAGCATTACAAAAATACATTTATATTTTCTGGTTATCTTTCTATTTTGAAGTCTCAATATAAAATGTAAAAACCTTCAGGAATGCAGCAACTGGTGCTGTTATTTTTAAGCAAGTGAAGGTGGTATCACCACTACATATTGGGTGGGCTTTGATTAGAGATCAATGCTATCAATTCTTTTTACGAGGCATGAAACACTGCCAAACTTCACGATGATGCTCCTGATACCATGGCTCTTAGAGATGAACTAAACCTCTAAAAAGTACCTTTCAAAAAAGTACTCCTAACTATTTCTGGTTAAAATGGAGTTAGAAATACACGTTTTCTGGGAAGCATCTTTTCAGGGGGAAATTACAGGGTTGCATGAAAAGGAAAGAGGGCTTCTTGATTGCTAACAGTGTGAACAGCTTTCATTTTTATAAGCTTTTCCACCAAAAGATTAATGCTACCCTTCAGTATAAAAATGGCTGGCAAAAGACTCCTGGATGACTGGAGGAGATTGTCACAGAAATGCCCGTGGAAAGATGATGTGGTTAACAGGGAGCCTTCTCAGGCGGAATAAGTCCTTTTCTAAGACAGCTGATCCTTGGCATGTGCAAACAGAGTAAAACCAAGAGCAACGACACTCAGAATGAAAAAGGGAAATTGTGTCAATTAACTTCTGTTGCATTTTCATCAATGTTTATCAGGGGAAATTACTCCAGGGTGAAAGAGAACATCAAGTACAGGGCGCTCAGCAACTCACCACCAAAGTTGAATATTTATGAAAATCTAATAGGGCTTGTAGATTATAACTGGTGTCTTTCAAGGCTGACTACCACGGAATATACAGGGAAGTCATGTGATGGGAAATAAAGTTTATAACCCCAGTTCATGTGAGTTGATTGGGGCCAGATAACAAAGTTTAATCTCTGTCAGCGTCCTTGTGTATTACGCTCTAATTGCAATTAATAGCTCTGTGTACATAAAGTCTCTTAGCAATTAGCTTGTTCTGCTTAAGCTTGGAATCAGGAATGCAATTCAGATATAACTGTTAAGCTGGAAAAGGTCTATAAGTCCAAAAGCAATCCCAGAATAAACAAACACACCTCCTTCGCTGAAAACAACACACTTGTAAAGTCTTGTGCAAATACTTCCTGAGAATTAATATAAAAATAAAAAATTCTGTTAAGCCCTAAAAACATCACACTATAGCAGGACCTTCACCTTCAGGGTGGTGATGGACTGAGAAAAGCCATCTGTGACAGCAAGACTCAGAAAGAGCTCGTCTGCCTCACATGTGAGATGCGTTATTCGGTGCGAAAGCTAAACTTCATGGGAGCTACTTAATCTGGCATCAGCTTCCCCTTTACAGTAGAGGTTTTGATGTTTTAAATGCTCAGCTATATGCTGCTTATTTTACCTTGAAGTCTGATTGACTCAGTGGGACAACATGCTAAAGCCCAACCACCCCAGCTTCAGACTGTGAGACATGAACCTTACACTGGTCAGGAGGAAGAAGAAGATTTTCCTCATATCTCAGGATCAGTATCCTTCCTTTAAAGATAATAAATAGAATCATAGAATGTTTTGGGTTGGAAGGGACCCCTAGAGGTCATCTAGCCCAACCCCCCTGCAGGGAGCAAGGACACCGCTAACTAGATCAGGCTGCTCAGAGCCCTGTCCAACCTGGTCTTGAATGTTTCCAGGGATGGGGCCTCCACTACCTCTCTGGGCAACCTGTTCCAGTGTTCCACCACCCACATTGTAAAGAATTTCTTCCTTATATCTAGTCTAAACCTACCCTGGTTTAGTTTAAAACCATTACCCCTTGCCCTGACACAGCTGGCCCTACTAAAGAGATTTTCCCCATCTTT
>NW_009259421.1:586766-588123 GCF_000687185.1 Egretta garzetta
GGGTTACCCCGACCCAGGTGCAGGACCTTGCACTTGGCCTTTTTGAACCTCATGAGGTTCACACAGGCCCACCTCTCCAGCCTGTCCAGGTCTCTCTGGATGACATCCCGTCCTTCTGGTGTGTCAACCGCACCACTCAGTCTGGTGTCATCCACAAACTTGCTGAGGGTGCACTCAATCTCGCTGTCTAAGTCATTGATGAAAACATTAAACAGCACCGGTCCCAGTACGGACCCCTGAGGGACACCACTCGTCAACGGTCTCCATCTGGACATCGAGCCATTGACCACTACCCTCTGGACGTGACCATCCAGCCAGTTCCTTATCCACCGAACAGTCCATCCATCAAATCCATAGCTCTCCAATTTAGAGAGAAGGATGTTGTGGGGGACCGTGTCAAAGGCTTTGCAGAAGTCCAGGTAGATGACGTCTGTTGGTTTTCCCTTGTCCACTGATGCTGTCACACCATCATAGAAAGCCACTAAGTTCGTCAGGCAGGACTTGCCCTTGGTGAAGCCATAAAGAGCTAATAAACCTTGTCCCATCTTTGCATGAAGGAGGCAGGTATTTTCAGTCTCATCTTACGAGTGCTGACATCTCCGAGAGATGTGAAGTAACTTGACCAGTTGAACTGGATCTTTGTTTTAATCAGTAGGTAACGTCCTCAATGTAAAAAGGTATTTGTTTTAAATATTAACACTTCAAAATATGAAACCTGAAAAATAGGTTGTTTAATGAGGGAATAAATACAATGATTCCCTTTGAAATGCAAAACTGGCTTTGGTTGTAGCAGAGTAAATATTAAAAGTGCTTCTTATTAATAAACCTCAGGCATTCACTGCCCAAAACTGGATGCACAGCAGTTGATGGGCTCAATACAACACAGGCAAAATATCATGTGTAATAATACATGCAGATCCCTCCAGAAGGGTACTATAACCCCCTACTCCAAATCTGTCTACCCCTGTACAAATGTCTTCCTATTTATTTGCAGTCCATCCATAAGAGAAGACCAGCTGTTTTTTGCTGGTGAGTTAATTTTGTTTGACACTGACATCTTTCCTCAAGGTAGTGAGGAATTATTTCTGTAACTTCAAATCTGAAGTTTGTATTTTAATGTGGCAGTAGTATTTAACACACAACAAGGCGTTAAAATAGGGACTGAAAATGTCAGTTACTATGAGCAGTGTTTTGTGGAAAGGCATTATTCACTTGTTTGCTTCATTCCAATATTTACAGTTTTAAATGTCAGCACTGTGGGGCTCAACTGGCTCTCTCATAATTTAGATAATTTTGCTTTTTTCCAGATTTGCTCGTTTCACAGTAATAACACAAGCTTCCACTTCTATAAAAAGCT
>NW_009259421.1:588178-597028 GCF_000687185.1 Egretta garzetta
GAGAATAGGTTTCAATGTTTCGTGTTAACTCTTACCTTGTCCCTCTTTATCTTTTAACAGTTCATTTGGGGTTTGGGTCTTCAGTCAACTGGCAGCACGCCGTTGCTAAAGAGAGATTGCAGATGCTTGGAGCTGCATGGTCAGCAGTATCAGGCTGGCCACCCTTCTCCCCTTGAAGGGGGAAAAGACAGCACAGCTGGGAAGAATCAGTGGGGTCCCTGGCTCCACCATGCACAATATCTATGGGCATAAAATTCATTACTGGCCTTATGCAAGTTTGAGAATTCAGAGCAATTTGCCTTTGCTTCAGGTTTTGCTGAGATTGGGCTGCTGAGAGTTGGGTAGCAGCAAATCTTTCCTGGTCACTGCTGCTCTCCATAACCTCCTGGGCAAGATAGAGCTGTAAAACCTGGTAGAGAGCTTGAGTCATAATTTTGGTACTCACTTTCTCACCTACAGAAAAGTGGTAAATACACTATTTCAGTGGGTGGCAGACAGACCTCAGAGCAATTACACTCCCCGGTACAAAACATCTCACATTAGTAAGGCTCAGTTTAGCATGGGGATTCAGTGGGAGACTGCATCTGACTCCAATGGGCTGTGGAACAGATCCTAAATACAAAACATTACATTACCTTACCTTTGCTTTTTGAAGTAACTGCTGATACTGAGAATTATATAGATAAATACATAAATTTACTGTTCACCATAACGGATAGATGCCCTGTGGTAAATGTATATGCTTGTATGAGAGAAGTAGAACATAATTAAGGTTACTTAGTGCTGGGAAAATTAACAGTACTTGCGTTATTTTGTTATTGCTAATGTATTAATCATGTCCATCTCAGCGATGTTATTTACCGTCTTTACTAATAGTGTCTTATTTGCCTTTCTTCTAAAACTAATATTTATATTCCATGCTTAATGTATAACCTTTTCAATGAAGAAGCTCAAAGGTGAAAAGAACATGTGATTTTTTTCTCTCTTTGTAGTTTTCAGTTATGGGAACTGTCCCACCACAGAACAGCTGGGTTTAACATCTGATGCACTTGCAGAAACAGATCAATTAACTAGAAAAAGTGTATCTGAAGCTTTAATAAATTCTGCTTCAGCATTTCATCAGCGATGATTATTCACATTCTAAAGACCAGCTTGGTTACAGGGTGGATCTAGATACACAGTATTATCCTATTAGAGATTAATGCTGCAGAGAGTTTTAGACATGGAGGAAACAAATGGGCGCCACGTCATTTCACACTCACTGAGTAGTAACAGCTTCAGGCTGATCCATGCTGCGTGGAAGCTATCAGAAAGGGTTTCATAGCTAATTACAGGTAGCCCAAAATCCCCATTCACACGGAGTCTGAACAGCACAGGATAATTCTACTTTTTCAGCTGCTGTACTTCCCTGTAGAAGATCCAAGGGAGCAAGAACAGCATGCCAGAAGCTTCAGGAAGACTTGTTTTCTCCAATGTATTGTATGCAGAGCACAGTGAGACCTCTGGACCTCTACCAAGGTGGCAAGGGTTTTTTCACGGAACTCTTTATCCCTACATAAGGTACTATTTGCAAAATACGAATGCTGTAGCCTATGAGTTAAACAAAAAGCCAGCTTATAGCACTGATGCAGTGCTACATAGGTATTGAAACATATATCCTCCAAACGGAATCCGTAATAGCTCACAAAGTCCCTAAGCACAGAGCAGAGCAGGTTTATGACTGCCGAGAAGACAAGGGCAGGAAATCTAGATGAGATCATAAATGCAAGTATAAAATGAAAAAGATGAAAATGCTGAGCTAAATATATGTTCTTATGTTCATAAATGCAGTAGAGTCTCTATCACGCAAACCATTTTTGTGTCTTGATTTTAACCCGGGGCTGTAACAGCTACTATGATTTTGCATCATTTGTCAGAATGGTACGATTCATCTGAAAACATTTATATCAGTTTATCTGTGCTGACTTCACTGGTATTATGTCTTTATCTCTTTCCTTTTCTTTAATAAAGGATTCCTGAATTTTCATTCTCACTTTAAACACTGAAAGAAATACCATATTCTCCTTTTTGTTCATATAAGCAGAGTCCTACCCTTTTAGGGTTGAATCCAATTTTCATTAGTCAACACAATGTTTTTAATTTATTTCTATGGGAACTAGATCTGACTTTCATAGCATAAACTAAATTAGGTATCACCTCATAGTATATGCATTGTAAATTTTCAGGAGACTTCATACATTCAGGCAGTTTGAAAGGTGAAGCTAACATAAACCTTATTTAGTAGATGGAGTAAGAGCTTCTTACTTAAAATCCATTAAAATAATTCCACATGAAAAGAGCCTGGCTCCAAATTATATCCAGGACATTTCAGAAAGTTAGTGATACACAGTCAGATCCCATATGACACCGTGGGAGAGAGGGGAAAAAAGGGAGGATAAAAATAAGTTGTAAATATTTTCAAGACTGTAATTGTTCAAGATGTAAGAAACATCAGCTGCTAACACACTCGGTGGGAAGCATTGTCTGTAGTGCATCTCTCCAGGAAATATTGGATAGCTTATGAATCTACTAGGCAACAGTAATTAATTGGAGACACTTAAACCCAAGAAATCCCTAGTGTGAGATAAGTTTTATTCAATTTTTTAAAAAAGAACTTGGTAGGCTTTACATCCCTCTTGGGTGATGACAATTATTCATGACACTACATTTATGAAACTAAGAGCTTATATGAATATGAGAAAATACCACTAACCTCCTGAGACGAAACTCGTAAGTATAAATTGAAAAATAAACTATTATAGTGTGTAAAGAATGAGTGATGAAGCATTACTGAATATGCAGAAATATTTTCTGATCATTGACTACCATAAAAAGAATTACTTAAATCACTATAGGTCCACTGAACCCAGTGAAATATAGATAGTTAAGGGTTCTGATTATGTCTTGGGTCATCATTTCTGGAAGGTCTTTTTTCTTTTTCTACATGACCCATTTTCATCTGCATATCCATTTTTATAATGACAGTGATGAAGAGATAACTAACACAGAGATGAGGAGCTCTTAGATTTTTGAAGCAAGCAGGATGTTATGTGGTACATATAATTTAGTTCTCATGGTCAGAGAACAAAAGTACGTAACTATTAATGGCATTATAAGTTGAAAAAACAGATCTGTGGTAGGTTGAAGGGTCCAGATTCCAGGACAAGCAAAAATCATGAATGTAGCTTGGGTTACAGAAGCATTAGCCAAAGTTTTAGTTGAGTAGAAGTTATCTCACACTAATGAAGGAATATAAACTTACTGGGTCTTTCTACCAGAAAAACCTTTCTGCCTTATTGCTACAACCTTTTCTTTTCATTCCTTGAATGCAGAAAGCTTTCTTGAGGTTATGTTACAAAAGAGCCTCTATACATGGCAAACTCAGGGGAAACTTGAGGCTTCCCTATTTTATACACAAGAATATAAAGTGGCCTCCTACAAAGGAGGTCAAGTGGCTTCACCTGAAGATGAAGAGCAGGGAAATAAAAGACCTTTATCCCAGTGTCTGCTTCTCACATAGATCTCTCTACTGACCTGTGGCAGAGTGTATCTTTTTTAGGCAAGCTATATGGGATATTTGAGTTAAGATAGCCTATGATTAGCTTTTCCTCTTTGTGCTTATAATTTTATCAGTTCATAAGCTTGTAAGTAAAATATTTTGCTTGTTTCTTACAATATGCACACTAACTGGGCTGGGAGACCTCATGGCTATTATGACAGCAGAGTTTAGGAGAGGCAATTTTATTTGGAAAAACATTATAAACCCCAATCCTGTGAACTTCTTCTAGAGATTGTTTAAGAATAATGAAGCAGAACAAAATGAATTCAGAAAGATGTTTAACAGAAAAACATTGCCCAGTAGGACGTGATGAAATATAACTGGACAAAAGAGTTTGAAATTTATCTTAAACATTTGGCTTAAGGTATTTGCATAATGACAAAGTTTTCAGAATGATTTCACTCCAAGTATAATTAACCTGTAATCTAAATACTATCCATGTATTTGGGAAATAGCAGATCTAATTGAGAAGTGTGTATCCAATAATAAGTATAGTATACTAGTCCTCCTCTATTTACTTTGCTTTATTTCAGCAGTAGCTGTCAAGTAAGTAATTTTTTTTCTCTGAAGTAATGTAGTACTTTTTTTTACCTACAAAGGTACCTATTTTTTAGCTGGTTTGGAAATTCTTGTACAGTGTCATGGAAGATTTCTGTCATTTTGACTTGTAAAACAGCAAAGTCATAGATGAACACTAATACTTACAACTTGAAATTGCTATGGTCAGACTTGTGCAAAACACAATGATTTAATTCTGTTAAATAGCTGAAAATGTAGTGTTCAATGGTAAAGAATCATTGGTTTGAAGGATGAGATTTTGTTACTTACATCTATGAACTTATCAGTGCCCATTTAGGTTGGCATGTGTTGGCCAGGTAGAAATGTGATTTCTGTTCTATTCCAGAGGGAAAAGTATTTCCGCTCCCAAATGTTTCAGTAAAAAGGACAAGGATTGAAGAGGTTTGAAGACTGAACTCTTCCTTTCTCTCCATGGCCCCTCAATCAGCTTCTTACGCGAAGGTTGTGGCTGACCGACAGCTCTCAGTGAGTACTGAGTAAGTAGTGCTCAGTTCTACCTGGGCTGCCTCTCTATGGGGTTAGAGAAATGACAACGTGAATGGCACCTAATCTGATGCCTGTGAAAAAATAGAAGTGCAGTGGAGATGATTGTGTTTTGAAGAAGAAGGAGTCTGTTGTAGGAGGTTATTTAAGAAAACAGAGCATAAATCATAACACCTACTTGCATGGTGAGGGAGAAATGTACTCAATCATGCTATCATGGATAAACAAAGCAAGGAGGTGAAAACAGTAGGAATGTCTGTCTCGGTAATGAGAGTTTTGGATATACGGACAAACTACACTATTCAGGAGCAGTGAAAAGAGATTTCAGAGTGGCCTTATTTTCTCTTGCCATCTCCAACATGCAGACAATGCAAATAATAATGGGAAATGCAACCTGCACTGCCAGATCTGTTCTTTATTTTTTTCAACATGCTTGGATGTTTTTAGGGAAGGGAACACCTTGTGCTTTCCTGGATGGCTCAGCATCAGTTTCTGTGACAGTTTCTAAACTACCCTTCCTAAAAAAGTCACCTCAGTAAATGGAGGTGAGCAAGATAACAGGAGCATTAAAGCGAAATATCAGAGCTGAAGAGCAGTATAATTATCTGAATTAAAAATGATTTCTAGGTAGTCAGTGCATGAGTAATAAAGGAGAATGCAAGTGTCACTGACACACAAACGTCCACCCCACCTCCTCCCGAATTTCAAGATCTGCTTCAGTTGTCTGACTAGCCAAGGTTTTCTTGTGCAGACTTATATGTGGTGTAAACATGTAGAGGTGACAGCCAGCATAACCGCCTGCAAAATTGACGATTTTCTGTATTTAGGGAAAATTATGCCATTTAAAAAAAACAAAACATAATCCCTAAAACCCACATACAAATTGAAAAAGAGAGGAGCACTGTAAACAAGTTGTCAAGATAGAAAACAAGACACGGTACCCCTTCCCTCTGGCTTTATCCAACGCTTCTCTCGCCTTTGTTCTGTTCTCACTTTGGCATATCTAGGCCAGCATTTACTAATTACCAGGAAATGGAAAATGGTTGCTGAATAGCGTTAAAGGAAGATTCTCACATTTAGAGCCTAAGCTGATCTAATGCGCTCCAGAAAAAAAAAAAAAGCTTACTCAGAACTTTAAGAAAACAAAAAAATATTGCGTTAGTAGATAATTGGAGCTCAAGCTGGGTGCATTATATAACAGCACTTACCAATCCAGCTGCGTTTTACCTATTTACCCATGCCTCCAAGCGCAAGACGCAGTAATTGTTACCACACCTTAGAAACTTTCCACGGGAAGGTGTGGTCTATTGTTGTCAGAATTACATCAGATCTTGAGCTTGCATCCACATTGAGGAAATTAGAACCTGCCAGTAACTACAGCAGAGAGCAAGAAGAAATTTGGAAGAAGGCAGGAGAAGAAAAACTGCTGAAAGCTTACCATAAATAGCTCTTTTTTTTTTCTTTTTTCAGGTTATCAAAAAGATTTGCATAAAGGTTTGTTTGGAGAACTGGGAATAGGTGAGGAGAAGGGTGCTGGCATACCATCAGCTATTAACAGTATGCAGAATATGTGTCTAAAAGGAAGATTTACTAATGCTTCGGGCAAAACCATAAAGGACAGGAAGGTGTTTGGGAGCAGGCATAGAGCATGTGACTGGCAGTGGTATGCAGTCTTCTGAAAGCTGGTCACCATTTGAAATTCTGTCCAGGCAGGATTAGACATTGCCACTACCAAGAAAGCTGGCAGTCGATTTGGGCCCAATGTTATTAGATAGATATTTGATAAGTTAAGGCATATGTGTATAACTTAAATTTCACTTCTCCAGCTGACAGATTCAGCCCAAATACACACATTAACGTTGCTTGGTTCGTGTCTGTTTTCCGAGATGCTTGTCAAATTAGGAAATGTTGGAGTGCACTGAAAAAGCCTTTTTCTAAAGCAACTTTTAAAAAGATTTAAAATGAGAAGTACTCACAGTATATTCAAATTTTCTAAAGGGAAAAAACCCCCACTAAGTAGTCTGCAGAAGTTATTGTAGTGCTAGTTTTATCAGTAGATTTGCAATAAATCTGCGGGCTTATATATAGAAACAGAACTGTATTAGCATTCTGTGAGAGAAAGGCTATTTTGGTCTGTTCATCCACTAAGGAGATAAAGCAGACTGTTATGTCAGCCTTGACAGCAACTCTGAGTTTTCCTGGATATGTCTAAGAAAAGGGTTTTATAACTATCACCATATGGAGGCATAACATGTGATGCAGCCTAAAGCTATTTCCTTTGAAAGCAGCACTCTACATTCCTGTAATAAAGCCATGGATGTAAAAGCCTGTTGTGAACTTGAACAAAACAAGGTATCTGACATGGGTAAGTTACAGCACATTTCACCAGAATAAACTTGCAATTTCCTATTAGTACCTACAGTGGGATATAGAATAACCATACTTTCTAATTTACCTGTGATTTTTTTTGGCCAAGGACCTCTAAAAAGGGCTTTAGGTAGCTCTGGTCCTGTGGGTAGCTGGTTAGTCCAGAGCCACGTGAGACTTACCAACCCAAACAGAGACTGAGGTTGGGAGACTATTCCAAGCCTTAGTGGGGCGAGAAAGGACAGAGGTCTGGGAAAGTTTCTAAGTCAAACAGTATTTGTTGAGCCCACTGGATTTTTTTTTAACAGAAGAGTGTGGTGTGGTGTGCTGTGCTGCCCTGGAGCTCTGCCATCTACCCCAGGCTCAAGGATATTTCAGACAGAGGGGTTATGATACAGAGTTTCTGTTTCCTTTATGCTAGTGTCCATTAAATTAATATGTAAAGATCAGGTTGGTTTTAATGGAGATGATGTCTGCTGTCTCTCATCTTCTCCAAGTCTTCCTCCTATGAGGGATGCTTGAGAGGAACAGGCTTTGACTCTCATCAGTGCAGAAACAGCTCCACCGCTTCTTTTTGCTTTATCTCTGTCAGCCCTGCAGGGAAGCAAACTGCTCCATGAAGTCTTGTCTTCTGCTTTCTGTCAGAGGCTGCTTGAGTGGGGAGGCTGCAGCACGAGGGCATTTCTTTCTCCGCGCATGTGTGCTTTTTTCTTTTCTGTACAAACCTGCGCATATGTTCCTTTGTCCCCTTTCTTGCATCTCGCCAGAGCAGATGAGGCAGTGCGTAGAGCAACATGCACCCACTAGTACGGGTGAGCTCCATATTTTACCTAGTGAGCAGAAGGGAAAATATTCATAAAACCAAACATTAAACCAGACTGTTGGAAAGGATGATCGTTACAGGTTACAACAAGACCAAGAATCTTAGTTACTACATTTTCTAGCCAGATCTCAGGGTTTGGTTACCATAATATACGTTTATACTTAATTAGAATAAAAGACCATAAACATAGTGGTATTTAATGTGAGCAGGCGTACATGTCAAGGCTTAAATTCAGTGAAGAATGTGAGTAAAATAATCGTTGGCTCTCTTTCTTGACCAGGAGTTACTATCTTATTAACCATGGGACACAGGTTTACACAAGATGTTGTCCTGAGTAATAGCAGAGGTAATCTGCAAAATAATCTGCAATGTACATGAGTAGATTTCTTTAATTTAGAGTCTTTAGGGGAAAATAATCATGTTCATAACTTTGAAAGCATTTGAAAGTAAATGTACCGTGCACAACCAAAGTAAATCTACTCAACCTCTGGAGCAGAGCAGAGAGAAACAAGTGTTAAGAACTCACTCTAAGGAGATGGGGCATTACCATAAAGAGGTAATCCTCCTAAGGGCGAATGCTATTTCCATTGACACCTCGGAGAAATCATATATGTTAGATCACCATACATCCATCAGTAAGTCAACACCATTTTATCAGCCAAAACTGTTGGCATGAAAACTCGAGCTGTTTGGTCCAGGCTTTCTGCAGCGCTGGATGAAATAACTTTGATGGCGCACCAGTTCTTGTGGTTATTTGCCATGTGATTATTTGCTACTGTTCAGTTTTTATTTATAGGCTTACAGTACTTCATAGAATCATAGAATGTTTTGGGCTGGAAGGGACCCCTAGAGGTCATCTAGTCCAACCCCCCTGCAGTGAGCAGGGACACCGCTAACTAGATCAGGCTGCTCAGAGCCCCGTCCACCCTGGCCGAGAATGCTTCCAGGGATGGGGCCTCCACTACCTCTCTGGGCAACCTGTTCCAGTGTTTCACCACCC
>NW_009259421.1:599645-638735 GCF_000687185.1 Egretta garzetta
CTTCAACTTCGCAGCGCCCCGGGCACCCTGTGGGGCAATGGGTTGAGGGCTCATACTAGCCTCCAGTCCCTCTAACCCTTGCCATATCATCCCCTAGCCTGTCGCTGGCAAGCCTGATTGATAGGTTCCCCTTCCCCCTTCACATCTAGTTTAAAGCCCTGTCAATGAGCCCCGCAAGCTCCTGGGCAAAGACCCTCTTCCCCCTTTGAGAAAGTTGGCTCCCATTTGACACCAGCAAGCCCAGTGCTGTGTAGACCATTCCATGGTCAAAGAACCCAAAGTTGTGGTGGCGACACCAGTCGCGAAGCCATGTGTTAATAGATTGAGTCCGCCTGTATTGCCCAGTGTCTCTGCCCACCACTGGAAGGAGCGAGGAAAAAATAACCTGCGCTCCAGATTCCTTCACTAACTGCCCCAAGGCTTTGAATTCTTTTTTAATCACCCTCGGGCTACTTACTGCAACTTCATCAGCACCCACGTGAAAGAGCAGTAAGGGATAGTAGTCCGAGGGTTGGACCAGGCTACGAAGTTTCCTAGTGACGTCTCTAACCTGGGGTCCTGGAAGGCAGCAGACCTCCCTAAGAGCAGGGTCTGCCTGGCATATCGGTCCCTCTGTTTCCCTCAGTTGGCAATCTCCCACTACTATTACCCACCTCTTCTTCCTCGTGGATGTAGTAGTAATACGACAGGGAGGTCTTTCTGATCTTTTTGCCTCCTGTGATGTGGATAGGTCAACACCTACCCCGTCCAATGTCTTGTCTTCCACCTCTAGAGCCTCATACCTGTTATGCAGAGGCACCTGGGGAGAAGCGGTGGATGCAGGGGGAATTCAGTGGCAGGAGGTACAGTGAATATCTGCATAAGCATATTTGCATGAATAAAATAAGTTGACAGCAATTGCCATTAAGGATGATTAAACTAGAGGTAGCAGGTAACTAGTCATATCTTTTAAACAACTGTTAAGAACTGGAAATGCTTTTAATTATAGATTAGGTAGAACTGTCCCTACTGTTGACATTGAGTGAGTCCCACCGCTCAGTGGGTTTGCGGGCACAGCGCAGAGGCAGAGGGGAGCAGAGCAGCCTTCTCCATCAGCTGCTTTGCTGTGCCTGTATGGGGGCTGTGCAGGGAGCTTCCCTCCCAGAAACAGCCACAGTGGCACTCGATCAGCACACCGCTCGCATGGAAGTGTGGAAGGAAGACATTGCTAATTAAAACTCATCGGACAGGGCAGCCTGAAGAGCATCTGCTTTCCTGTAAAATTGACATTCCCACAAGGATCCATGTCTTCATCTGAGCAAAGTGCCAGCACTTTCAGACTTTTCCAGAGTGTGAATTCTTTGTCCGGAAGCTGGGGATGTGTTTCCCTTCTCTGGAGGAGCTTGTTCTCCATCACGTGGTGCCGGGGTAGAGGCCCTGCAGTGCCATGGCCCCACAGGCCCTGCCAGAAGGCAGCCAGCCCTGCTGAGGTGAGGGGGCGATGCCAGCTGCCTTTGTGGTGCTGGGGGTGGGGGACAGGCCTCCCAAATGGATTTTTCCTCCTCAGACTGGGCGGAGATTTGGGTTAGAAAGGGCACCTGAAACATGCTGTTTAAAACACACAGTCTCTCTTCATCTTCCTTCAGGCTACAGTCTCTGGTTGCTCCCCACAGGGCACCGAATGGCCTTTCATCAGCAGTCACTCCATTCCTTTCTGGCTTAGGATAATTTTTTCTCTCATCCATTTTTAGCCCCCTTCAGAGTCTGCACAATGGCAGAGCTTCTTCCTCTCCCAGCACTAGCTGCAACTCAGTGCCATCCCTCCTCTTTGCCAAGGGCATCGCTGTGTCCTCAGTCCCAGCCTGTCACCACCTCAGGGGACAGCCTGGTAGGAGCCATTTTGGTTGGCCAGGGGCCAAAATCTGACAGCTCACCAGTTGTGGCAGACGCAGATGCCTGAGGGAAGAGGGTAGGTAACAGAGGGACAGCTGCATGCCCAGGTGGTCAAGACAAGGCAAATTTGGGGCAAATCTGCAGTGCAGTTGACACTGGATGATGGAAATGCAGAAATACAGTGGCCAGGGGGCTGTGGCTGGGGAGTGCTGCATGGGGGCTGTGGTACTGGGGAGTGATGCCAGAGCTGGGCTTTCTGGCAGCCCCCCACCCAAGAACAGCCTGTCATTAAATTTTGGGTAAACTAATCATCATCCTCAGGCTTTTTTTGTGAGAACTCATGTAGCTCAAGCCAAACCACATTTCTTGCTGCAGGTATGTGAGGATAAGCGGTGCTGCAATGGCCATGCGTGTCTCCATTACAGCAGGGGGGATGAAAATGGGAGGGCAGAGCAACCCCCCAATTTTCCTTTTAATTTTACAATTTACACTTTCAACTTTTAGGAAAAACTGATCAGTAACATGAGAGGAAGGGCGGTGTTTGCAACTCATGCATTTGTATGTCTCATACAGATACCGCAGACGTACCCGTAATGGTCTGAATAATCATTTCACATATTTAAACTGGGCCTACTTAGGCGTTGGAAATCAGTCATGCAGCTGTGCTTTGCTGAGCTGGGACCCTTGCAAACCCTGCCTGAGCTTCTGCTCACTAACAAAAGGCCCTTGAATGCACAAACTGAGAGAGGAGAGCCAATTCCTAACTTTAAGCAAACTTTCTATTATGTGAGGGAGGAAAAAGGTATTTCAGAACTAAAAATGTTCAGTCTTAGCAGTTCCAGCCCGACCCAAAGCCCACCAAAATTGGTCTCAGCCTACATCATAAGGTATTATTTGGATAGAGCAGCAGAAGGAAAAAAAGTCAGTCTGAGCTAAAAGTACACAACAAACTTCTGTATAATGTGAAAATGGATAATAAAAGCTGTCCTAGCACACTAAACCATCCCCCATTTGTAATTGAATTACCTTTTTATCTTCTAGTATCCCTGTTCAAGAATGTGCTTAAAATTAACTATGCTATATAGATTCAGGAGCCATAATTCACAGAAGTGGATTGAAAAGTTGTATTTGTTTGTCTTTTCCTTTGCGGAAGGAATGAGAAGCCAGAGCCTGGGTGTTGCAGTGGAGAAGAAAAGCTGTCCAGTTAAAGTAGGGCATGCAACAAAGAGGCAATACACAACACGTATAAACATGTGGAGGGATAGGACAGGACTTTGGAAATCATATACATCTAGAAATAGAAATATAACCTAAACCCTAATACTGAAAGCTGGTCATACCAGCTGCATTCCATTATATCAACATGTTTTCACCCGCTTCATTTTTGGGCAGAAGTCCTGCATGACCTGTTGCTGCTTGAAGATTAGTGTTAGAAAACCTGAACAAAAATTCCTCTGCTTCTTCTTGAAAGCATTGCAGGAAAGTAGAATAAATACACACTTCTCCTATTGTAAAAACACTTTGGTTATGCTCCTTAAAATGCTAATGCAAAAAGTAAACAAAAACAACTGACAGAAAAGATAAGATTGCAAATGTGAATGACATTTTCAGGATCCCAGCCGTAACTGGAGAAGGCTTACATTTTCTTTTGAAACTGCTTATTCAGTACCTGGAAATGTTTATTTAAATACGTCATCCTGCAAACATCTAAAATATTAATTTCATACTTGTTATTCAATTCAGTGGATGTGAGATCACAGTCTAAATTCTGCTAAATTACTTCATGTTTAGTTTACTAAAGCTAGCAGGTCTAGGGTTGTCTGGTTTCTGTTGAGACAATTTACCTAGGGAACATTATAAGCCTATCAATCAAAGCATTTGCAAAAAAAATCAAATACAACAGCTTTCAAACCTGGGGCTGACAGACTGTCCATTTTTCCTGAAAAGATTTCTTTACAGTTAAATGGATATGATGCCCTGTGAGGACAGCAGGATCATTGCCCCTGAATAAACATCCTGCTTATATATATAGATGCTTCCCAGATTGCTACCTGGTAGCAGAAATCCTGCGCTCTGCATAAGGAGCTAAAATGTTTTCTGGAGGCAAGGTTTACCACAGAGGGGTTCCGTCAGTAGCAAAGAGGCTTCTTCTAATCTAATATTTTTTTCCCTGGATATTAGCTTCTCTTGATAAACAAGTGGCAAACGTTACCATCTCTTACAGAACATTAAAAGGCTGCCAGATGATACCTGTGGTTACTGGAAACGCCTAGTAGTGCTGCCTTCCCCGAGGGACAGCGGGAAGCGAAAAGTAAGAACCTGTCAGTTGTTTAGTTGGATTCTAAGTCACACGGTGAAAAGGTCAGTGTAAATTGGGCATGCGCTTTATAATTAGTTTCCCGAGATTAGTGATATGCTAATGACCCAAATTCCAAGTCGTTCTTAATGCACACAGAGGGCATGCAGGTGTATTGGATTCATAATCTCAGCAGTACAATAGGAAAATGGGTTCTAGAAGGAAAGAAAATAGAGCTAAAGCTATTTTAAAAGCGATTCTGGTTTTGAAAGTCGAAAAGAAATATATTAAAAGAGGATAACAAAAAGACGAGGACAGGGTGAAAGACACTAAATAGCCTCAGTAAACTAAAAAGTGACCAACAAAATGAGCAAGATTTTACACTTGTATTTGCTTCTGCTTCACATATAACCACTTAAATTATTGAGTTTTCCTATTATAAGATGAGCTCTTTCCCAGTTGTTTGTACCTACCATATGAATGTACCTGGTTAGGTTATCCAGGCAGTGCCTGGTGGGTACCCCTAACCTTGCTGCTGAAATGGTGCAGCATTGCGTTGTTCTCTGTCAGCTCAACACCACAAGCGTTCTTCTCCCTCCCTTTCCAAAAGGCATGGCAGGGGCAGAGAGGAAAGAAATCCCAAAGGATTAGATCAGTGTCAGAGCATTAACACTTAGTTGATGACAACTGTAAGGATTAATTCAAGCTGGTTAAATCCTTCTTAGCTAGAATAGGAACCAGCAAACCATCTGGTGGGAAGAGCAGTATGACAGGGCTAAAAGGAAATACTGTCTGAGTAGTCAAAGGAAAAATAAACCTTTCTGCAGACTTTTGGGAACTGCTGTGTTTCCTAAGTGTCTGGCCACAGCAAGTGACAGTTTTGATTACAGTAGTTCAAATAAATAGTGTGGCAAAATAGTGTATTTGCAGCTCAGAAAAAAAACCAGATTTTAAGCTTTTAAATTTACTATAATATTGTAATAATATATATACTTGCATAGAAAGACTATGTAAAAAATCATGCATTCTGTGAAGAAATATTATACCATACAATCTATTTTCCTGCTAATGTCTGGGCTGTTGCGAGACTACATTATTCTATTGCTTCATTACTGAATGATCTTTACAGATAAATCTCCCTTTCCCCCCACCGTTCTCAGTAGCCCTTTCCTACTTCCCTCCTTTGAGAGAGGTGCTGATGGTCTCTGTAGCTACTTTGCTTTTCCATGAAGTGAAATAAACAAAGTGTGTGTAATCACAAAGACAAAATACAGGTGACCCTAATTTAAAGATAAGGTTAGTGTTACAACTCTTGGGGCTAGTAAAGATGGACTGGCCTACAAAGACAAGGTGATCAGCCTCATAAACTGCTTTGAGGTTACCTCTCCAGGAATTAAGAGCGTTTGTCTCTGGAGAAGATCAGACAATGTAAATTGGATTTGTGGTGAAGTCTCTCCTCTGTGATGTCACTCCACTGATGTTTATACTAGAAATAAGGTCTTGCTTCTGATGGGTTTAAGCTTGATTCACTTGTTTCGGTCTCCTTATAAATAAAGGAATCTGATGAAACCTTGTAAGAATTTAATTTAAAGCCTCTATTTTATGAGGTGCATGCTGCTACCATTGACTTGCGTATAACAGCAATTGGCTTGCTGTGTATGATTGGTGATGATGCTGCATGCAGTCTCACAGGAAGGAATTTTCCAAAGGGAATTCAGTAAATGTATTTTTCATTCACTTTGATCTGTTAGTTGTTCCCTTTTTAAATCTAGAAATGCTGTTGTTTGTTTATCACAGTCTTGAAATGTAAAAGTGCTTATGCAGCTTATGTTGCTGTTCCATGGCAAGGTTTTTCTAACTTCCTGATTATAGAGAGCTTGTTTGTCTACAGAAAGTTTTCATCCTGCTGCTCTCCAAATATTGCTATGTGAAGGAATTTATAAATGCAGAAGACTGGCGCGTAAGCTAATGTAGAAAATGGCTTTGCAAATATAAGAACTGAACAAAGGTGTTTGATTTCCTGTTAGAAAAACACTGAAGCATTGGTTCACACTGCTGTTATGAATGTGGAAATTCTTGTTGTAAGTATGGCAGAGTAAAACTGCACAGGAGAGTCCTGAAATCTGTAAGGCTTGTCTGGTACTTGCAATGAACCTGTTTATTGCTAGAGGCAATAAAAGTCAACATGCCTTGAGCCTATGTTGCTACAACAGGGAATGAATTTTTCCTTAAAAATGCTGGCACAGACAGTAGTCCTGTTCTTGAGCTCAACCTTGCCCTCTGAATGCTGCTGGGTTTGAAAAAATGTTTTCAGAATGTATCATTTCATAGCCGCTCAGAAGTTTCATAGATCTTAAAAGGTTGTTTTCTCTCAGTGGAGCCTAAAATAAAGATAAATTGGGTATTTTTTGATCCAGATTTGAAATAAGAGGATCAAAGGAATCAAAATATCAGCAAAGATTAAAGAGTTTGTTTGCCAATGTCAGGTCTTACTGCTGATATTGAGGGCTCTTTCGATCCCCGGCAGTATCAAGCAGGAAGCATCTGTGTGTGCTTATCAGCCTTTTTTACAACACAAGATCACACATTTCTGGCCTTTGCCTTATCAAAGGTAGGGAGTAAGATGTCTCTTGACAACATCTGTCTGTCAGAATATTGGATATACCCCAAAATCTGGAGTGACTTGGTTTGTGTCCTTTAGATCAGTTTGTGGGCAGTTTGTCTAATAACATGAAAACTGTTTGAAAGGCCAAAGCCATCCACCCCGTTTTGTTTTGATCTTGATGATAACCCATCAGTCTGGTCAACTGGTCTCACAAAACAGCTATGCCCTTAGCATGAGGAATAAATGACAGGAATGAGTCATCATGGCAAACTTATAGGAGTCCTGAAGGAAAAAATTATCCTGGAAAATTGAGACATGAGAATGTATTTTCACAAAATATCTTGATAAATCATAAACTGTACAGCAAGATTCCTAATGCTATCAATAATTGTTTACCAATTACTAATTATTAATTACTAGCTTCCACTAAATATGGTGCTCCAAACATATCAGCTCAAGACAGAAGAGTAAATGCTATACAGTTTTTGGGACAAAAATACATTAAATTATCATTTTTTTTAGTTTCACTTTGATTTTAGGCATCATGAGAATGGACATGCTGATTCACACCAAGCTATTGCGTGGCACACTACTTTGTCTCCAATATTGGACAGAAGTAGATGGCTGACAAGAAAAAGTAAAAATAGGGTCAGTAAATATCAGACCTTTCCATCTCCCTCTCTTCCTCCTGCCTATCCCCATGTACTCTCCTACCTCCCAGCCAATTTCAGGCAAGGCTGATGGAATTTGTCAATTTTGTTATCCCAGCTGCAGCTCTTTCCTAAGCATTTGCACAGTTGCCTTGCAATCTCATGTAAGCTTTTTACTTATTAAAAATGGAAAAGGCAACAAATGGAAAGGGCAACAAAGGTTCAGAAGAACATCCATGTGAGGTTTGATTGAGTAGAACTCCACAGCCAAAGCACAAAAGGAGACAGTCGCACAGCTTATGGTACACCTGTACAACTCTTCACCAAAAGATGCTGTAGATGCACAAAATTTACATGAGTGAAAGGCATTTAAATAAGTGCTTTGGAAAGAACCAACAACCTTGCTTTCTTCTGAAGCTGACTTGCCCTTGCTTCACTTTCTCTTCCAGTGCAAGAACCAGTGCACGAGATGAATAGTTGATTCTTATTCACCACCTCCAGGCTATTCAAGAGTACATAAACATCTAAAATGTCCCTTTTAAGTCAAGTCTTTTCCTCATATGGAAATTGTTTCATACATTTAATCATCCTTGTTGCTCTCTTATGAACCTTCTCCATTTTTAATGTTTTATGTTTGACCAAAGCTTTACAGAGTACTTGGTGTGAAAGAACCATGGATGTATGTAATGACATAATGTTATTTTCTGTTTCATGCTTTATTGTTTTCATACTAACTCCTGAGACTTGGCTATCCTTTTTGACAGCTGCCAACCACTGACTTGATGATTTTATAAAAGTCTTCATCTAAACCCTTGTTCTTGCTGTGTCTGTTTTCCTGTAGCTGTTCAAAATGTTGATTTAATAATTCCAAAACTAATGAATAATATTTTTCATTACATCTATTTACAAGATCATACTTGTATATGCATGCTGCATTTAATTAGCTTTGATAGTTTGAGTGACTTCAATCTGCATCTTTAGGCATCTTAATATCTTTTTTACATTTGGCCTGAAATTAAATACCTTGTTGTGGCAGTTCGGGGCCACCATAATCATCGTTGTGTAACAGAAGACGTGAAACAGAGCTATGCCATGTGCAATTACACATGCTTTGTAATGGATAATTAATGAGATACTTTCAAGTTATTGAAAATATATTCATATGCTTATGATTAATCATAGAAATCTGAAACTGAAAAGCAATATTAGTGTTTCTTTGTCATTCTGTCACTACAGGATTGAGCATAACACAATTTTCCTTCAGTCTAACTCCCTTCAGTCTAACTCCCAAGGTCTGGGTCTGTTCATTCCATAGCAAAAACTTGCTTAATGGTCTCAGGGAAGAAACTTTGCCTTTGGCAAGGCCTGAAGTCAAAAGAGATGTTCAGTTTTCAGTGTTAGAAATATGCATTTCAAGAATGAGGTAGACCAATGCAAACAGTCCAGAGGCGAGTAATGAGAGTTATCAAGGATATGGAAAATAAGGTGTATGAGGCAATCTGAAAACATGAGGATTATGTTGTTTAAGGAAAAAAAGACTGAAGAAGAACATAAGTTTCCAAGGACTAAGCAGCTGCTGCAAAGGCAAAGGTACTACTCTGTTTTCCATGCCCATGAAATCTATAAGACATAACATCAAGAAAAAATGAGTTTGCAGAAGATTTTCTGGGAAACTGCTGTATCTCCACCACAGAGGTCTTGAAAAAAAGGTCTGTTAATTCCTGTTATGAGGCCAGCCAGCAGCTGAAGAGTGAGGAGTGTAGTTACAACTTCAGCAGCACCTAGGAGTCAAGAATACCTGCCTCTCCCAGGAATAAGAAATCCCTTGCCACTATTGATCTTGCTTATGTGAAAGGCAAGGGGTGAGCGGATGGTGAGGAGTTTCTTGCAGTTTGAAGAGCTGGGTGCCCATATGTAGTACCTGAAGGAACTCAGTGGAAATGATGGCTCCAGGAGTGCTGCTGCTGCTGCTTCAGATGAAGGTCTCACTGTAAAAGAGCTCTGGTGTGCTCTTCTTAGTGAGAGAGGGACCATTTTAAAATACATTTGCATGCTTCTGCAGACCTTCAATATCAAATGCTATCAAATGAGTATGAGAGTGTACCTTCTTAGATTCTTCCCAGCCCTACCTATAGCTGACAAAAGGAGTCAAATAATAGTTTAGAAAGACATTCTACAGTGAAAAAAGCAATTACATAACCGAACTTACTGTCTCTCAAGAACATCACTATTTTTGGCAGGTTTTTTCACTTTATTGTTTGCATTACAATTCCTTTATTTCAAATGGATCTTATTTTCTGAACTTTTATTCTGTATGTGATTTATGGATTGTTCTACAAATCTTGTGGTACTTTGTTCTTCACCAGCTTGGTATTGTTAAAGCCAGCAGCAAAAGCTCTTAAGAAGCTGGAAAAAAATTTAGGGCAAGCCAGATCAAATTAATTTCACTGTCTGGAGCACAGTGTTCTTAAGGATGTAAATAATATAATGCTTACAATATCTTTGAAACAGTTTGTCAGCCTCTATTAAAATACTCTCATGAACAGGTTCTCAAGAATTTAATAAGGATAAATCAATTGCAACTTCTGTGATAATCAAAGCAGTTAAAGACTTTAATGGAAAATGATGTGCTTTTAAATGGGCTCTTTAATGAACCCATCTATAGCATATACACACACCAGAAAATTTATGGCAGTAAATATGACTTTCTGTTAGGCTGTAATAATGCATAGACTTATGCACATGTTCATTTGATGTCTTGCTGCAATGAATCTAAAAATAGATGCATAAATCTTAAAGACAACCTTTTCTGAAATGCATAGTAAAAAAAGGAAAATACTGTAAGAATCCATGTACGTCCCATGAACTTCCTCCACGATCCAGCTCTTATATTAGTCATTCAAATAAGATCTTCCTGAAATTTGTGCAAGTGTTGTAGCCAGGAAGATTTTTCTGAAAGTGTAAGTGGATGCACAATGACAACATACAGCCTAATTGCAAGCAACGATACCTGTGAGGAACCTGATTTTTTTTTTATATACTTATTTTTAGGACCATGTTGTTTTGATTTTTTAGCATGTTCGTTTTTACATCTTTGCTCAAGACCAGAGAAGTAACAACTTTTTGGAGTTGTAGAGTTGGGTTCTAATCACTTCCAGCATTTGTAGCCACAGGCACTCCATAAAATTCTTTGGGACTATAGAATAGAAGACAATTAAAGGAAAAATATATAGCAGCTTCTGTTTTGATGTTGTCTGTTGGCCAGTGTACCTGCCTGAGTTATAAGTTGAATGCTGGTATAGCATTGCCACAGGGCACAGGATTTGAGGTCCTTTCTTGAGTAGCCTTTTTTCATTCCAGAAACAGAATTAAAGACAATACAAAAAACTCTAAAGTGTGACGGGCAAAAATTTTGATGCAGCTGAGGAAATGGTAGGAGGAATTATTACAAAAGGAGAATGGCACAGCTTGATGGGAGATTGTAATGCTGGTCTCATGACTCACAGCAAATGCAACCAAGGGCTGTTGGTCACTTTGTAAGACATCAAAACAGTGGTAGATACTCATATGTGCTACAGGTAGGGAAGCCTTCAAAAAGCTTGGAGAAAGTCCCTAAGATGGGGTCAGCACCCAGTTATTTGAAGTGTATGGAGGAGATATTATGACTGCAGTAACATAGTGGGCCAGTGGGAAGGTGCCATAAAATAAACCTAATCTGAGGGGAAGGATTGCAGTGGCAAAAGCTCTGAGCAGTGATGGCAGCTGGTGCAGGGGGATTTGCAAGGTGGAGGAGTGATCCTTCTTTTGGTGATTTCAGCAAGGACGGAAGCTGGGGGGCATTCATCTCAAGTTCTGAAAGGTGCAGCAATACAGAAAGACAAGCCATGCTGGTGTGCCAGGCATGATCCTAGGATATGGATGCTGATGGCCTTTTTACCCTACAGCTGCTTGCTGGAAGAAAAAAAAAGGCGGTATAGCAAGCAAAGACTCTCATGCTTCTCATTGCATTGGCTGCTTGAGCTTGCATGCAAAGAGCTTGCTCCTGTCAGCACAGATGAGGAATTAGCTGGTTTGGGTCTGTTGAAAAGTTCTTTGGCAAGCTGGCTAGCACTCCAGGCAGGAAGGCTTCCTAATTTCACCATTCTTTTTCTGGATCTTTTCAGTTTCTTTAATTATCCTTATTTGGAAGAGCTGTGTCTTTGCAGTATTAAATGATCACAGAAACCAAATACTGGATTCCCTTCTCCCTTCCTATTTTTGCTTTGTGAGGTCTGACCTTGCTTTCTGTACAAGAATCAGCACCAGTGATTCACTGGTAAAAACTATATGGTTTCATGACCTGAGAATAGGACCAAACCCTAGAAATTTGGTGAGTTTTCATCCTACTGCTGGCCTAAACTTGTATGAAATTGTCAGTTGAAGACATAGTTAAAAAGGGTTTGTAGAGGATGGGACTGAACTGTAGCTTGTCTGTGGTGCTTCAGTGTGGGTAAACTTTAGTTCTTACTGCTGCATTTGTTTTCCACATTTGTATTATATGATGAGCAATGCTCCTTACTGCTTAAAGGATTATTATTGTGTGTGGTATCTAATGTGTATGTCAAGCACTCTGAAGAGCCAAAACATTGCCTACCTGTTATATACAAATGATATTCTGATAGGTGGTCATGACATTGATTTAAATTCCTGATTCTGATTTTGATTTACACTTCTCCAGCAGTCAGCAGCATTAAAGAGCTATTACCAGGGTAATTTTTATTAGTACAGAGTCAGAATCAGGCTCAGGGATTGCTTTCCAGATAGTGAGATTCTACATTTGATTTTTAAATAAACATTACTGTAATTTCTTGAAAATGCTAATATTGCAGAGAAAATGTTGCTTTATGCTTAAAGTATCTCAGTAAGCTGATTAAGGGAATAGAATTTGCCAGGTTTTTTTTGAGGCAAAGTTCTGACAGTGGCTGGGGGTTGTGTAGCCACAAAGAAAGGCAAGTCGGCGTGTTCAATACACCTCAGAACAGTGGAAGGGATAAACAACTCTTCCAGTCTCAAGAAAAACAGTTGGAATAAAAAGATGAATTGCAGCATGAAGGCAACTTCATTTCTCAGCAGTAAGATACTGTGTTGTTTTTTTAACCAACCTTGCAGCAGAGAAAATATTTTTTGTAGCTTATTTTTTCTTTCTAAGATTATTGCAGTGTGGTTGAATGGTTAAATACCATGTTTATTTTTCAAAGTCACATGGCTAAAATCTGTCTCTGAATGTTTGCTTTAAAACCCTGCTTCAAAGTAGTGGTAGTAGTCCTTGCAAGGCTGGAAAAAGAGGTGCCCTTTAATATATGCATTGGAAATGCTTCATCTCATGCTGTTTCTTCATGATGAAAAGATGTAGTACACTTGACGTACCATACCTTAAGCTTTGTGCTTGAGGTGGAACGCAGCCAGTGCTGTAAGACTCATGGATGGATGAGTCAGAATGGACATCAGTAGACATGCACATTCCACCAGCAGAGCAAAACCACTGGGAAATACGAAGGGAAAGTCATGAAAAGAATGCTTCAAAAAAAAGGCAATATTCAGCTTCCTCAAAGAACTCCTGGACAAGGTGAAAAGCGCAGCTGTTTCCAGACATGGAACAGAAAATCACTTCTCTTGTCTGACACCTTTTGTGTCTCTAAAAAATGAAGGCAGCATATACTCCAGTCCACAGAAACAGAGGGCAATTTATGTGTCAAGTTCAGCAAGTTTGGTGCACTTCAAATTTCTGCTTAGATTAAAAACTTGGTTGCTCTCTAGGAGAGCAAAACAGCCTTTGTGCTCCTCCCTCCCTGCCTGGTGAGCATCTTTTCCATGTTTATATTAGGTGTAAACTAGTTTGCCTGCATGGCTGATCAAATAAATTGTGTGGCAACTGATGCTTTCCTGCTAATTTCCTTACCAGCAGGGGATAATGTGCATCACTGTTGCATGTAACTTTCAGTGCCCGTTTTCAAATATTCCACCTACTTTCAGCAACATGCTGGCTCCAGCCTGTCAGGAGTTGTTCCCCTTAGGCTGTAAGGTAGTGGCAGTGACTTTTCCAAACTCCACTTGCTGGCCTGCATGTTAAGATATTTTTTATTTTTTTAAAATATTACAGTCACTGTCTAGAACAGTAATATCATCACAACTTCTGCTCTTGGCTTTTCACTAACACCTGTCTGTATGAGTGTCTTGGTGACAGTTTGGCATGATTTTTGATCAATGAGCATTCCTTCGGTAGACAAAATTAATTGGTATTCTCCCTGCACTGGTCATAAAACTTGTTCCTCAGATAATGATGAGTCTAGCATCTTAATCTGTGTTTTCATCTCCTGTTGTGCCATTTTTAATTAGGAATGTTAGCCTCTTCTTATCCAAATACCCATGTGTAAACTCACTACTTCTTTAAAGATTTTTTTGCTAGACTCCTCTCTAAGAAAATACCTCTTATACCATACAGAACTGCTTAGAAATACTGTTTTTATTGACAGCAAAATTGGTGATGGACTTTAGCTTTGGTACATGTAATAAGGGAACAGATGGTAAAAATAGAGTTTGCATTTGAAAATACTGTAGAGGCTGATGAAAGCTCTTCTCCTGAGATTAATTTTTGAGTATGTATTTGGTTTTTTTACCTAGAAGTTGCTCAACCCTATGCCCAGACTTATTCAGCTAGTATCTAGGCTTGTTCTAAGTGTATTAAGGTTGGCTCTGTGCTGCACATGTAGCTAGGATGCTATATTCTTGGTAACTCTGCTCCCTCAGACATTTTGGAAAACAAACACAGGAAAAAATGCACCTAGAGTTCTACACTGATGTTACTCTCTGGTCTGTTTATGCAACAGGGTCAATAAAAGCTAATTGAGATTGCGTTTTTGTTGCCCCACTTCTTTTATTTTTCCGATGTGTCCCTCGCCAGATATGGGTTATGTTTATCCTCAGCTGTCAATGCTGGTTTGCCACTGCTATCTCTAAATCAATAAAAATGCACTGGTATTTTCTGTGTCTGTATTTCCTGGGGCACTGTAGGGCTTGGAGATATCGTCATGTCAGTAACTATTTTGGGAGATGGTACAAAGAGCGGGGCATGCACACTAATGTGCTGTGTTCAGCGTATTAACATCATCCGGTAGTGAGAGTGTTTCACAAAGAAGCTAAAACGATTCATAAAAAACTTGTTTGGATGATTAAAGTCCTATCTGCCTGAAATGCAGAACTTTTACTCTGTGTGCCATTACTTAGAGTCTCTGTTTAAATGCTCTTGAGATACAAGACTGAAGTGTAAGAAGGGAACACATAGGTATCTACATTACCATTATTTCCCACTGGATTATCATTTCTTACATTGGAAATGGTCAACATGGATAAACCTTTACTTGGAATGTTCCTTCCTGATTAATATTAAATGGTTAAAAATAGCTAACTGACTTTGAACTTTTTGAGCTCCACTGCGGTGCTTAAAGCCTGCATTTTACAAGACCATAGGACTAGATTTGCAGCAGTGCTTATGTTTGTTTGCCTTGCTTCTCTTAGTTCTCCCAAGTGTCCCTCATCAGACGTAGGCTACATACACTTCTTAATGTAAATGTTTATGTATACACTACTCTCCTTAAATCAATAGCAAAGTGTTTGTATTTTGTTTCTATGTTCCCCGTGCATACTATAGCCCTATAGAGGTTAAATCTCAGTAATTTTCCTTTTGCCTTTTTTCCTTTTTAGTCCTCAGTTTTTAATGTGGACATGTAATAAATGGATTTGGTGATTCATCATTACAAGTCCTAATACTAGCTGTGAAACTGAAGATGTGATCTTTGGGACAAATTCAGCTTCAGTGCAAATTTTTGCTTAACTCTACTGACTTACATGGCATTGGGCATGCAAGGGCTGATGAGGTACAAATTGTGATCTTGTTTATGCTGTTTTATGGGGACCTGATGTAGATGCTTATCTTATTCAGAGAGTTCTTTCTCTGTAGCCTTCTGCACTGAACAGACAACCTGCAGATCCTTTTTAGGCAAATTGTCAGAAGTCAGACAATAGATACCATGGTTTCTGAAATGTGGCATTTTGGAAGGAGTCTTAAGCTGTTGCTCAGTCATGCTTACTAAACTGGTAACATAGAAAAAGCTTTGTTTGCAACTACTTGAGAAGCTAGAAATACTGGCAGTTTCCAGGCCTTTCACTCTTTCTGCTGCAAATAGAAATACAGGCAGTGTCATTCACAAATGGCTTTCATGTGCTGGGCCAGATTCAGTGTCCAATTCAGAGTCAAACCAATGTGAAAATCTGTGGGGTTTAAGATTAAATGTTGTTTTTTCCAATTATTCATGTTCATAAGGTTATTAACAGGAAGGAAAGGACAGTGCAAAAGGGTGTAAAATACCAAATGAAAAAAGTGCTTGCTGGATCAAGCAGTTGAAAATTGCCAACTGCATTCTTTCCCAAAAATTTCTGAAGATTTAGGTGTGCATATTTTCCCTGTGCTAGTATTTCAAACATGGATGAAGTCTAAGAATGAAAGAATCTTATAGGTAGCACCTACTGATACCAACTCTTTTGATGGCATTAAAGCAAGCTTTCAGTTTCATTGGAGCATAACTCTTGCAGCTGTAATATAGTGTAAGTGTGTAAGGGAGAGGAAATCAATGGCCTGGTTAAGAAAATTAATCTTTGTCTGTGTTTCCAAGGCAACACAGATAAGGAAAGTAGTAACTGGCATGCTTAGAAAATGGGTTCATCATATTCAAGGGGAAAATTGCTCTAGCAAAATGATTCTCTAGCAAAAAAAAAAGATATCTCTAGCAAAAGAGATACCAGTTATCTCTTTAAACCCTTCTGAAACTACCCACATGAAGAAGAGTCAACATAGTGAAACCTAGGACTTGCCCAGGTAGGAAAGTTACTCTGAAGTAAGTCAAATAATTTACCACTGTGGATACTCTTAATCATGGCTTAAGTAGTTTACTTCTGGCACAGAGGAAGGTGTCTTATATTTACTATGAACAAGGACTGTGTCCTCAAGGAAATTTAGATGCACTTAGCAGAATATCAGCTTTTTTGTTTGAGCATATTCTTTATTAAAATTTCTGCTGAAAATATTTGTCTTTTGACAGGTTCACAGCATTTTAGGATCTATTATTTTAGGATCTAACTGAAATAAACAATACCAAAAGCTGGGGAAGAAGATCTTTCTGTTGTAGCTTAATCCTTACCTCAGTAATAAGGGTCCTGCTAAGACTAGTTATTTAGTTTATATATATATGTGTATATATATTTGCAAATCCTGGTCAGCAGATTGGCTTTCATACCCTAAAGGATGTATGTATATAAAACTCTCCCTTGGCTTCCTTCAACATATGCTGTGTGAGCCAACGCCCCTAACTTTCTTCAACTGAAATAGTAGAATCGGACCACTCTCCTTGATCAATTTCTAGAAACTATATTTATTGCATGGTTTCTTATAATAGAAAGAAAGATAAAGAAAATTAATAGTGCTTCTGGTTGTTTTCTATTGATTTAAGATTGCATAACTGGACACTAGCAGTAGCAGTGATGCATGATTTTGAAGCTTACAAGAAAAAAAATGGAACTTTTCTTGTGTCTGATGGTGTAAGATGAAAGAATATAACAGGTTTTATTATATGTACTGTCTTCTTGGGCATTGCAGTTTGTGGCTAAGGGTCCCCGAAAAATCAATTTTCTTCTGCAAAAGTATAAATGAAGAATTCATGGTAGAAACTTTTACTCCCTGTGTGAATTTTTATGATAAAACAACTGTTTGAAAGTGAATTGGATATGCTTATGTTAATAAATTCAATATTTAAAAAATATTTTTCTTGCATTCTTCCTTGCTTTTCCCCTACTATTTTTTTTTGGCGAGGATTGCAACATGATGCATGTTTTCCTTTTGGCATCATTACCTTTACAGATTTGAAAAGACAGTTGAAAAAGGGGTTTGGGGGAAAATAGAGGGAGGTGAAGAGGTGGCAAACTGACACTTTCATTATATTTGAGGGCAAGAAAATATTTAAATAGAAATCTGAGTATCTTTCAGGTTTTGCTAAAATCTTATTTGATGCAAAACAGTGTATTTTTAAATGTCTAGAAGCCTGCTTTTCTGTTGGAAAGCTCTCAGCTGAAGAACCTTCAGAAGCTCTTTCAATTTATATTGCGTATTTTTTCTCCACTTTGGCAACTGGAGAGAGTTCAAATTCATGTGGATGCTTTAGCATGATTTTCCATCTCCTAAGTCATTAGTGACTTAGCGTGACTTGAGCTGTCAGTCCAGTGGAGCTCAACGGTGGATTACTGGAAAGCTGACCTTATTCCAGCCTTCCTGCTCCTGCACTATTAGCACTCTGTTTAGTGCTCTCGCTGACAAATTATTAGTCACCTTGAGCTGACAGCAGCTGATTTACTCTTTTACCTGTAAAAGTTTGGACAATAACAACAGGGCAATGTGGAAATTCATATGTTTATATACATCACCCTTCCATAAATAATATAGGATTGGAGCCTTGTGTGGTCGCATTTGCAAAGTGTCTTTAATAATGTATATAGATTTTAAGCAGCAGTAGTGGTAGGTGACAGCGTGACTTGGGGGTAGGGGTGGGGGTGTTGTGCTATTTTGTGTCCTTGTTTATTTCTAATTGAATAGAAATCCCATCTGTAATGGGATTATAGTACTTGCCAAGAATGCCTGTGGGCTTTTAAAGCATTGACTTTTTGACATCACTGAAAATGGGAAATGGGATGCTTGCTTGCTGTGGCTCATGGAACATAAGTCTGAATAATTAAGTCTTTAATATACTGGGCTTATTATTGCTAGCTGTAGCTGGTAAGATATATGGTGTATATGGGCAAGGTGTGTGCATGTATAGCAAGGAAGAGAGAGAGAGGGGAAGGAAGAGAGGAAGAGGAAGAGAGAGTGAAAGAGGAAAAGGAGGGGGGGAAGGAATGGAAGTACGGGAAAGAAAGTCAAAAAAAAGGGGAAAAAAAAAATCTTGTGCATTCCCTTGCATGCCTAAAGCCTGGGCAAAGGTAGGAAATCTCTCAGCCAGTGCAGCATAATGCCTAATAAGGAGCCGATCAAACAATGCTCTTTGAAACAACAGCAAGGTAATAGATGTAAAGATTCAGATTACCTTACTTGACCCGGGTGATGTAGCTGTTTTGCCAAAGCTGAGAGCTTAGGGATCAAAGGAGACATGAGCTGTACAAAGGCCTTCCTGAAAGACCGGAGGGGAGAGGTTGTTGACTGCAGTGAGATGACATGTACTGATTGAATCAAGTTCCTTGGTAAGCAGGGTGTCACTTTGACTCAAAAAAGATTAAAATTTGTCAGGTTTATGCAGGTGCTTGAAGACAGTATCATACACAAGGAAGGTGCTAGGAGCGTGCATCTTGGTGGTTTTGCACTGTCTTTATTTTGGCAAATCAGCTCCATGTCGCAATGATGTGTCACTTGTGTCAAACAGCAAACTCTTTCTGCCTACGGGCACCCAAAAAGCAACAGTGTTTGCCGGTCCTGTAAAACATCACAACTATACCACCAAACAGGCTTGTAACTACCTGTGTCATTTGGTCTTCCCCTGGAAAAATGGAGATGTGGACATCTGACTTTAGAGCCTTCAACTTTTAATTCGATTACAAGAGATCGTTTAGTTTGACCACACGCAGTGAGAAGCTGCTCTGCAGCAAAGCAGCTGAGGCCAGTAGAGGGAATCACAAACGAAGTGCTGATCAACAATGCTCTACTGTGGTTGAAAATGTAAATATTGTATGAGAGTGTGAATAAGGAGCATTATTTGAAAAAGTGTAGTAATGTATCTGCTCTACTCAGCATTAGTAAGACCTTGACTGGAGATCTAGGTCCAGCTTTGGATGCTACATTTCAGGGAAGACATAGGCTGATTGGAGAATATTTGGAGGGATGCAGTAAGAGTAGTCAGTGATCAGAAATACTGTTCTTGGGGAAAGACTGAAACAAACTTGGTTCTTTCAGTTTAAAAACAACTGAAGGGAGGAGAGTGGGACATAAATCTGTAAGACCTTAAAAGGCTGCTGCAAAAAGAAAGGAGAACGGTATGTTGTCTATGTCTACAGTGGACAAGACATAAAAAGACTAATTACGTTAAGAGAGATTTGGGGTTTTATTTGGAAAAGCTTTTACAGCAGTAAATGTGATTAAGCCTTGGGGGAAAAACCCCAAACACATAGGGAGCATGTGGAATCATTTTACCACTAGAGGCTTTTGAGAATAAGTTTACGCACAACTGGAAGCAATTGTATTGACAGAACTGATCCTGTGGGTCAGAGGGTAGGTAAGATAGTCTCTGTTTCTTTGCTTTTTGACCTACTTTTCAATTTGTCAAGAGACCTTCAAGTTCTGATCCTGTCGTCCAAAGCATCTGCAATTGCTTTGCAAATTCTGTTAGCAAACATTCTCTTTCTCATGCCAGTCATTGTATTAAGATACAACTTCTAGACTCACCCTACATCTGATATGATTCTGCTTGCAGCACACTTTGGGTTTGATAATAAGTCTTCTACTGATGGCTACGTTTGGAGAGGAACTTTTTTCAGCGAGTTGCACATCCATGATTTAGTAGCTGCACTCTGGGCAATAATTCCTTACGAGAACTTCCTGTGGGAATGTGCCTCACCAAGTCAGTGGTGTCTTCCCCTTCTGCCACTGGACCACTTACCCGATCCAAGAAAGTAAGTACGTTGCTTTGACATAACATGTTGCCTTTTTTTAAATTAACCTGTCTTCTTGTTTAATATTTGCGCGTGAGTTTTCAAGGGATTAAAGGTTGGCTGACTGGTACATTACCTCAGATTTCCTTTTACCCTTTTTTAAAGACAGTGGTGTATTTGCCTAACACGCTGCAGATCAAATCCTGTTTTAGCAAGCTTGGGTAAACAGCCCATATCTCTGCAAGGTCACAACACGTATTGTGCTTTATTGGAGAGGCCCCACCTAGTGATCTGTGTAAAATAAGGGAATGGTTTAGCCCAGCTCTTTGCAGAAAACCCTGTGTGGAGCTACATCCTGGAGAGGAATGAGGCAAGTCCAAGGCTACACAAATGTTTTAACTGCACAGTGGTTGTACACACTTTTGGGGCAAAGTGACCAAAACATGCAGTGTTTTCTGTTCCACTGTAAATATTTAAAAGGAAATATGAGTGTTTACAAGTTCTGGGAGTGGATCTGGCACTTTCAAGAGTGCAATCTTGATGCAAACTGAAAACAAAACATGAGGAGGAAGGGCAGTTTTTAGCTGTCCTCCTCACTATGGGAAAAATGACCTTTCCAGACAACAGTTCTCTGCCTGTCTTGCTCGTTTCCTCAGGCAGGTAGCCCACTTGATAGCAGGGTTTCAAATGCATATGGCAGGAGGGGGTTGTCTGCTCGGCTTTGTGTAAACAGAATGCAACCATTGCTCCTTGGAAGCCTGCCAGCATGGCAACCAGGCAAAACAGAAATTCCTGTCTTTGAACTCCTACCTTCTATTTCCCAGCAGTTTTTAATGAACTTGCTTATTTTGTGGCCAGGTTGACATCAGGATATGGGTCATTAAAACAAATATATTTCAGGTGGTTAAAAACATCAACACAAGGTTAGCACGAGTAGGTTAAGTGTGAAGCTGAGGGAACACTCTGTGCAGCCTTGAGGAGGGTAGCAGAAATAGACTATTCCCATAGTAACTCCACAAAACTATTTGTACTACTTATCTATTGTATACAAAACAAGTGGTGGTAGGTAGCACAGTTCAATTAGCATTGAAGTAGATCCAATTTTTTTAGTAGTCTGGATTTTTGCTATTCATCAGATGTTCGGGACATTTTGAAAGTAGCCAACAGCAAGCTGGATAAAGACATGGAAATGCAAGGTTTCCATCCATCTCTCTTCCTAGCTGTAGAGAGTAGCCTTGTGAAAACTTCTATAAAATAAAAGAAACAGGCTAGTGGTTTGGGGAAATCCTTCCAATAAACTGAAAAAAACATGTTTCTGCTCAGTCTGCATTCAATACTGAAGTATTACAACAGTGTTCAGGAACAGCTGTGGGATAATCGACGATAGCTGCAGAAAGAGCAAACTTCTGACTCACTTTAAGGACCCTGTGCTCATATTTTCCCTTGCCTGTGGGTAGATCTATCTATGCTTGTGTCACTTGTTTTAATAACACTTCTTGCTATAATATGGAGGGGTTTTTATAGGTTTTGTTATATGGTTTTTGTATGCCTGGCTTCCTCTCCATTTCTCCCCAGGGTACAACCACCTAAGGACAAACTAGGCAGCCATTCCCCGACAAGGTGCGTGGGGTGTCCTTAGGGCCGCTTGGTTCTGGCTCATAGGCTGCTGAAAAGAAGCACGTTCCAAATGTTGTGGAAACCTCTTGCTGCTCCTGGCCTGGGAGATGGTGCTGCATCTCACTGCTGCCTGGCATGTCCTTTGCCTTGCTTCCTTTCCTTTAGTGCTACAGCCTAACAGCCTTTCCTTGGTGTTTTGTACATCTCAGGATGGTAGGAAGTGAGGATGACTCTCCAGCGACGGTTTTACATGTAGATCACTTCTAGATCAGTTGATTGTCTACTGTGAAGCACACAATAGTTCCCACTGGTATTAAAGATACTATTTGCTGCCAGGTGCCTGAAGAGCTAAGTTGTGTTTTTGTCTGTGTAACCCTATAGTGCAGGTGTTTGAGTCCCTGGTTTTTGGGAGCCAAAGTTGGCTATAGGTACATGTGTCTATAGAAAGCTTTTGGACAGGATGTCTGTGTTCAGTCATGCCTGAAAGACCTCTGAAGATAAACATTGACTGGATTCAGCCTGGATCCAGAGAAAATCATGTGAGGCACAGCTAGATCTACCTGCAATAGTGTGATGACTGTCCGGAGGGGGTCTGGACCGGGTTCAGCTAGCAAAGGTAGTTACCATGCATGCTCAGGATGTTTTTCACTATGATCAACTGTTGGCAGCACATGCTATTGGCTCAGTTTCATATGGAAACACTTCCATGGCTCACTGATCTTGTTCTGAAGTGACCTATCAATATGTAAACCAAGCCTGGATTGTACTTTGAATTCTGTAAAGGAGGTCACTAAGACTGCAGTTGATTAAAAATTTACTTTGGTAAAAGGCATGACATTATATAGGCCACGTGTACAAGTCAGATAAGGCAGAAAGACAAAATACCTGAGGCTTTCAGTCTTAGGAAATATATCAATATTTGTTGTGTTAAAGAAAAATAACTCAGAAAACTTTTTTTCATGAGGGTAAGTGAACTGTTGCAAAAATGTAAATTTAGTTAGGTATATAAAGATACTAATTTTACTACATAAGTATAAATCTAAAGCAAACGGAGGCTTACAGAGGAAATCCCTTCATTTGCAGATGGAGCCTCTTGCATGCTGCTTTTTTTTAACTGTTATGCAAATACATCGGGTAGTAAATCAATGTTAATACCACCTTTTGAAAGATATCCTTTGCTGTTTCCCCTTCGCAGACAAAGTTTGGGATAAGAGTTCAGAAATGTGGTAGTGGGTACTTCCTGGTAGCCAATAGCTCTACAAAAGAAAAACCAGACTTGGTGTCCATTTCTTCGGTGTTTGTAAGGTAGGATGTCCTGAAAGGCTTGTGTCCGGTTGCTGAAACTCTCATTCATTCTCTATACTACTATTTCATATTTGCTGGCTCTGAGCCTATATAGATGCTGATAATGAATACTAGATTGGTGACTGGCATGAGGATCAGGCACAGACGCCTAACGGGAGCTCAGTTTGTGTCAAGTCACTGATAATCCCAAACTGGCTTCTCTGCAGACTGAGTACTCGGCGTGGAAGTGGCCACACTGGAACTGTATTTCTCACAAACCACGAGTGAAGTGTTATGGGGCCCACTCTGACTTGCATTCCTTGAGCCTGAAAATGAAGTCTAAGCCTGGAAGTAGTGCTCCTGAAATGGTGCTACTTGTGGCATTTGTGCATCCAAGTAGAGGCAGTTGAAAATCTCATTTAAAAGACCGCGGTTTTGTTAAAAGGGAGAAAGAAACTTGTATGTAGTTCTGAATTCAATATCAAAACTAGCACTGGCTTGAATCCTGTTTGGAGCCTTATCTTAACTTTTTAGGATATTTGCCTGTCCCTAAAGAGCTTGGTAAAGTGAGGAAGGCTGACACTGACATGTAGACATGTAGGAAGGCCAAAAAAAAAGAAACAGAAGTTTGTGTGGGAGCTTTAGGTCTTATTGCATTAATGTCCTCAGAGAAAGAACAAATAGAGTTCAGACAAATTAAATGTTCACAGATTTATTTTAGTGGCCTCAATGAAACTAGAATTCCAAACAACCGGCCCTAATTTATGATGTTCATAATACATTGAAGGCTTTTTCTCACAGCAAATTGTTATATTAATATAAATGAATGTGTTGGTCCCAGAAGGAAAATATTTTCAGAGTCTGATGCTTTCTTTTAGAATAGTGCATTGAAATCTCTCATGGGGTTACTCTGCTGGTAAGCCATGCTGTCTTTTGGAAAAAATGATTAGTTCAGCTAAAGGACAAGTCCAGAAAAATAGTCTATGAACAGTTTCTTTGAACGAATGTTAGCTGAATTTAAGCAATATTATTGAGAGGGGAAGGAAAAGAACATTGTGATCAGTTTTCCATCAATTACATTGAGCTGAAATGATACAAGCATCACAGGTTTTGGGAGATTTGTTGTCCTGCTCTTCTCCCCTCTCACCTCTGTTTGCAATTTTCAGAGAAACTCAAGCTTGTAAAGTTGCAGGCTAGAGAGTGGGCTACTGATGATCTTTCCTGGGAAAGGTTTTCATTTGGGATCACACTTTCCTAACTAGAAATACAAGCAACTCAAATTAGAAAGAAATAATTCAGTGTTTAATGCTTGGGGTTTTATTAAATTATTGTTTTTTTCCTGGTAAGACCTTTCTGTTTTGCTGTTGATGATTTATTTTATTATGGATTGCAGTGTTAATAATTTGCAAGGTTACCTGGCGAATGGAATAGATGTTTTGATTTAACATTTCAGAAAGAAAACAAAACAAATCAACATTACAGACTTTGATACACAGGGTCATTGATTCATCTGCTAAAGCTGACAATAAACAAATGACTCATACAAAAATGCAATAGCTCACTTCAAACATTTGGCCAACTCTTGAGCTGTATTACTGTATGTATGTGACTGTCCCTGGATCTTTATTCCTGATTTGTACATAATCTTCTATGCTAAAAAGGAAGGAATACCAATCTTCCACAGAGCACTGCTAAGGGACAGGACTAGGAAGAGTGACTTCCCATGGAGTGAGAGAGGTACAGCACTGCGCTAACGGGCTGCCTTGCTTCCACCAGGGTGAAGTTTGCTCTCAGCTCCATCCCTCATGAGCTGCCATCTTGAAGTTTTCTTTTCAATTCAGGCGCCAAAGTTCTTGATTATTGGATGAAGAAAAGGCTCTTTTCCCCTCATTCTTCCCCTCAGTCCCCTCCACCCCAAAAGGAAGAAAGCCCAGATCCTAATGAATACAGAAACCACTTAACTATAATCTTTGAGTGTATCCTGAACTTGATCAACAGTTTTTTGTGTCGCATTGGGGGATGATGGACATTAGATGATGACTTAATTGGTAAGACATGCCAGTGCATACTTTTCTTTTGTGTCAAGATTAAAACAAAACAGCCACTAAGAGGCCATCTTCTGCTGCCTTCTGTTTTCAGGCCATGTAAGGTGTATTCTGCAAGATCCTTTGGAGCAGAAGTTCTCATTTCCATGCTTGAAAACTGGCTCTGGGAACACTTCTACTCCTTCACACTAGCATGAACTCTTGTTTTCTCTCCATCATCTTAAACCTGGTAGTGGGAAACTGAGTTGAGTGCTGGGACTACAGCAGGAGACAGAATAAGAGAACTAAAACCTGTCCCATTTCTGGGAAAACTTGTGCAGTTGAGTGCACAGCTCAGAGGTACATAAACATGTGCACATCCATGGGTCCCGTGTCCAGGCCCAGATGGGAACACAAGGATGTGCCCAGCTCCCTTTTATTGCTTAAGAGAGGAGGGTCCGAGGCACCACAGTGCACTCTGTTAGAATATTCTGGTAGATGGATAATTTCATACACTCAATTTTAAGGGCCAACACTACTTCGACAAGTGTCAAAGAAGGTAGTTTCTAAACTAACCCCCCTGTTGTCTCTTTTCCATTGTGCATAATAAAAATCACATACACTATTGGGCTAAGATTCTGGTAGTGATCTTCTAAATATACTGCTATGTAAGTCATAAAAAAATAGTGTAAGATTGGAGCAAGGCTAAAAATTAAGAAGAAAAAGTATGAATATGGTATGTGACTTTATTATGATGGTACATTACTGAGATGTGTGAAGTACAATATAGACCATCTTTTTTAATATAGAGGCATAATATGATTGAAATTATATGAGAAAAAGAGATTTTCTTTTTTGTCATTTATATATTAAAATCTTTAAAGCCTTCTGCAAGCCAGATTTCTGCTGTTATGATGTAATAATTTGACACTGGAATTGTTATCAAGCAGTTCAAGGGAAATAGCGATATACTAGCATTGCTTGAACTCAGTGAGAGACTGTATATAAGCTCTGATTCTTCATAATGGTGAACTAAAACCAGACATAACAAGTGTTTAGTGTAAGCTATTGCAACAGGGTTACCTCACATTGCTGAATTAACCTCAGGTCACTCTTCCAATCACTATGACTGCAAGAAAATAACTGAAAACCAATAGAAAGGTAATAGAAAACCCAGAAGAGAAACTGAATTTATCAGAGGGAATTTCAGTTGAATGAGTACTTTACAAAGGGCAAAATAATTAAGATAATCTTGGAGACCCATAAGGACTCTTCCCAGAATAATGTTTGGACCTAATCCTGTAAAGCCCTTGGTGACATAAGTAATCCTGCCTCACACAAGGAGCGTCACCTGACGTAAATAAAATGATTTGCAGGGGAAAGGATTACTCACACAACTAAGGGTTTGTATGTTTGCTTTAATTAGTCTCTCTCTTTTTTAAATGTCAGGAGTAACTTCCCCAGTATTTTTCTTTCCACATCCATTTTATTCCAAATAGCAGATGAAATACATACAGTTGCACACAAATTTATAGTGCATTTTAATTCTGTGTAATTATAACAGCTATTAAAACCATTTACACACAGTCCCAGGGATGACTACAAAGGCACCCAGGTGCTCCGAACATCCTGGATGTAGCAACACTGATCTTTTGTTGAGTTTGTACTTTTTTCCTCCTCTCATAACTAATTGCAGTTCATCCATATAAAATCAAGAGAAATCAAGTATAACTAGACAGAATAAATAAGGGTGATCTCATATTGACATCTCCAATCTATTAATAAGGAGGAAAACGTTATAAGTGGACCTGTCTTCATGGACAACATTTGGTACGAATTTTAAATGAAGCACCAAAGAAAGACTCGATAAAGTGTACCCGATCTCTGTTGTCCAAGAGTCTGATTTACAAAACAAGCCTACATCAGCTTGGGGTTACATCTAATTATTCTGATGTTTGCAGTATAACTATTGAGTGGAATTGTTTCCAGGCATTTCTTATCCTTGTGAGCAGCTGTCTGATGCCGTGCTGGTAATCATCCAGATGGATACTTTCACTAGCAACCGTATGAGCTGATTTTGAATGTTTCTCCTAGGGGTTAACAGTAATCACGGCTGGGAGAAAGTGCAGAACCAGACCTGATGCTTTCTTATAACTTGTGGGAAACAGACTCCAACCAGAATAAACTGAATGTGAAATATATTGGTTCTTTAAGTGTATTTAATTGCTTTACATGTAACAAAACATGAAGAACTAGTTCTAAATAATGTTATGAGACAGAATGAATGTGTCAATACTGAGCTTACTTCTTAAAAGAAAAAAAATAGAACAAACCACAAACGTACATATTAAAAAGTAGCTGGAGAAACATGAATATTCTGAATAGCTCTGGTATGTGGTCACCTTGAAGCTACCAAAATCAAATATTAAAACCAGTGCCTGAAACACTGCCAGGATAAGTCAAAAAAGAAGAAGAAATTATTCTTTATTTCAGAGACCACTAAGCTAGTCATAGTAATTTATGCCTTTGTCACTTTAAGGCTGTACTACTGTAAAACTGTTGCAGGTGGGGGTTAGCTTTGGTAAATGCGCAACATCTGTCTGTTCCAGTCCCTAGCCATCCACATATGAGGAGAAACACACAAGACCAATGGGACCACGTGAACCCTGTGCCTTACACTGAGTTTTATCAGACTTCAGATCCCCTAGAAGATCTTAAAATCAAAAGCTTTTGAGATTCATTTGCCTGATTCATATGTCATCCTATGCTGTAGTTTTCCAGACCTCTGTTAATACCTATGTTAAAAGTTGGCGTGTTACTTGCTGCTTCCCAAGTTTCCAAGTTTCAAGAGAGATGCTACGTGCCATAGCTCCATCGATCAGGTCACTGAAATCCTTCAGAATCTGTCACCAGCCTGTTGGATGAACACAATGTGATCCTGATGTCAGGTCACAGTTCATTTTCGTCTTTGTTCAATAACCTCTTCTTTGCTCTTTACAAATTGTTTCTCAAAAAATTTTTTTTGTCCTGCCTTAATGTTTTTTTGTTGTTGTTTTGTGCTTTACGTTTTACCTGTCAGAGTTTGCAGTGTTTCCTGTTGTCTTCATTTGTACTTGACTTCAGCTTTTTGAAGGATGCCTTCCCTTATTCTGTTTGGCCATGCCTTTTTCTCTTACCTCTCTCTATAACCTTTTCGATAAATATTTGCTTTGTACTTCCAGTTCAAGTTGTCACAAAGCCTGCAAGTATTTCTCTTCTAGCTGGCGTTTTTATTTATTTTTAACAAGTTTACCCACGTATATGTAGTTTCCACCCTTAAAGCTGTGTAGGTTACTCTGGCTTTCACTCCTGGAAGAGTGCTGACGCTGTATAGGCTGCTGCCATTGCAGCAGAGCAGCTCTTAGCTGACATACATTCAGCTGGGTCTTATCCATTCCTGGGGGAGAGGAAAATCATTTCTCCTTCTCGTGGGCTCCCTATGCTGCTGTTCCACAGATAGGTTAGTATTGATGAACTGGTAGTTTGAGTTGATTTCCAGTGACAGATGACTTTCTGCAAAATCAAAGATCTACTGCAGAACTGGAATAATGACATTGCTTGGAGAATTGAAATGTTAGTTGTTGCATCTTATTGCTCTGGTGCAACAAAACAAAACAAAAAACCACCCAAGACCTCCAAACCCTCTCCAAGAACACTGGCACATCTGATGTTTGTGGTCTTTCTAAACATGTGAGATGGGAATTGTGCAAACAACCGTACTATGGGAATTTCTGTTGATTTTCTTCCTTAGCTTGGTTTAACATTTCTGTGCACTGTTTGTTTAGAGACTATAAAGGGAAAGAAAGGTACATTGAAGTCTTCATAGTTCTTTATTCAAACAACCTGTAGGACCTCAAATATGCTATGAATCTCTTTGGAAGCATTAAGTTTACTTGACAACTTTGAAAAGAAAAGATAAAATACAGACTGTCAGTATCTTCTTGCTGGTTAAAATCAGGGCCCCAGGACTTATGAATACTTCATTATCTTTGATGGCTTTGTTGCCAGCATCATGTATTTGTATTTAAAAAAAATAAAAATCCTAGCCTAGCAGGAACAAAATTTTCTTATCAGATCAGACAGATAAATAGATTGTCCTGCTTTTAACATGGGTGTGCAAATCCCTGCAAAAACTCAAGCAGTAAAGAAACCGAAGGAGGTTAAAACTGCAAGGTATTCCAAAGAACTATTTTATATGTATTTGTGGAAGGTATTTCTGTAACCTATGAACCAAGACACCCTTTGGGCTCAATAGAAGGAGAGAGGTCTCTAAGTTAGATGCCTTGAGTAGCTCAGTAGACTGTAATGAATATGCACAGAGCTTCAGCTCCTAAATTATGCTAAGAATAGCTGGTTTGTGTAATAAGATGTTCTGTAGCTTTTTGTTCTTTCTACACTTTAGTCCAGAAATTTGGTCAAGTAGGGACTTGTCTTGTCCTCGTGGGAAACTCCTGCAGAGAAGCTTGCACTGGACTCCACCATGGTGTAGATTTTGTTTGGTTTTTTTTTTTTCAGCTGAACCTTAGCTCAACCACTAAGTCAAATAAAATTAACACTGTTTCTTTTTGGAAACAGGTTCAGCTTCTAGAAAATTAGCAAATCAATCCTTGGAGCAGGTAGTAAAAGGAGCAACATACCCTTGTCTTTTGAAGAAATCAAAGGCAGGTGAGGGTAATTCATTGCCCTATACCAGGATTCCAGCACTCCGAGACACTGGGTTCTAGTTTTGTCATCATTTTCCACTTTCCATGACTGTTCTTACTGATATGAGTTATTCACCTAGTCTCTTTTTGCTGCCATTCCCTACTTTCATTTGAATAACTGATACATACGAACAGAGGAGGACTTTTTTTTTCAGCCTTTGTTAGCGGCAAGCCTTTGAACTTCCACCCCATTCATAGCGACCACAGTGAAGGGTTGAGGTGGTGGACAGAACTGGTATGCTGACTGCTATTGCAGGTGACTTTGCTGTATGTTTGATTGCAAGTAATTAAGTGGTTTATTAGTCCTTTGGATGCTACTAAACAAATGCTAGTATCTTTGCCAAGCATTGTGGTGCAAGTTGTGTGCACCCAGTCAGCCTTAAGCTGGAAAAACCTCAGGACTGTCATGGAAACAAGTAAAAGCAACTTCGTATCAGCAAGCAAAATCTACTGCCCTCTCTCTCCTAAAAAGCACCTTGGAAGGTCTCTTCTTTCAATGCTGCTGACTTAGGCCTGTTAAAAGGGAAAAGAAACAAGCATAGAGTGGCATGTATCTCCTGCTCTCTGAATGCCCACAGACATTCCGCTATTTTTAATGAATAACGAAAGCCAATGGAATACCAGCTCTTGCTAATCTGTAAAAGACATCAAAAAAAAAAAAAAAGAGAGAAAGGTTAGGTAAGGAAGGCACACAAAACCAAGTAATAATCATTTAAAGACTCCTGTTTTTACTGTTTATACTATTACTGGGACCTAAACAAAGTTAATATAGCTTTTCAATCCTTCTTTCAAAATTAAGTCTTGTGGGTTTTTTTCTTAACTAGAGAGAAGGACAAAGGTAAGCAAAATGGAAAAAAGTCAAACTAAGGTCAGAGATTTAGTCCAATATAAATAATGTAATTCAGTAGGATATTGAACAGTGTGTGTTGAGGGGGAGGGAGAGGACATGCCTCAATGTAGAAATTAAGAAAAAACATGAAACCATTATCAGTATTGTTTTCTTTATAAACTTGCTGTAATATGCCTGCCCATTTCTTGTTTCCTTTTCAGAATCTAGGTCTAACTGGTTAATTACTGTACATGGTGGTTGCCTGTGGCTTTGTTCTTGTGGTTGACTGCATTTTTAATTGTCAAGGGCACCTACAACACTGTCTAGGTACCGTTTTGGTCTCTAGTTACAAAACCAGATAAACATAAGTGGAAGTTCTACTTGGAAAAACTCTGTTGTTCACAGAAAGGGAATTTATAAAGTTCACTCTTGAATAGGTCTGAGGAATTAACTCTGAATTTGCATTCTGCAACAATTCTTACAAATTACTTATCAAATCAGGGAGCAAGAATAATTGTAAGGGACTTGCAACCAAACTTACTTAAATTGTAGCTTCAGAAATTAATTTTGACTAGCAAGCCAATAGGTAAAACAAGCTCATCAAAGAGCAAAAATAAGTATTTTTTTCTAATTTAAAAACATAAAAAAAATCTCAGACAGACACACAGAAAAGAGGAGTGATATATTGTTGGATGAGCTGCACAGTAGGTATTTCACTGAGCTGTATGCAGCACTGAGTACATGGCAGAGTCTAAAATCAGGCTGGACATTTGCAGAGCCTCTATGCTCTGCAGTGAGGACATAGTGTAGCAAAATACAGCTTTACGTGTATGTATGCTATGCACTCCCTCTTCTGGATAATCTTGTAGTGGCTGTGCTGGTGGAATTTCCTCCCTACTCTCTGGAGCCTAAAAACTCATCAGGGCTGAAATTATGGCTGCATACGTGCTGTTACTGGACTATGCTTGCTCAAAATAGGAGGAAGCACAGGAGGAGCAAGCAAGCACAGCAAGCAATAGAAGACCTACAGGGTCTTATGACCAGGTCACAAGCATATGGGTTGTCATTTGTTTGAAGGGCTTGTATCTCTTGAAGGTAACGGTGGCACAAAGGCAATCTGACAAAGTGTGGGCAGGTGCTGTCAGAACCAGTGTTTTAGTACCGACCACTTCAAAAACTGAAAATCTGGATCCGCATGTGGTGGCTGGCCTCTTCCTCTGTAATGAATCACACTAAAATAATGTTTTGAATGCCCTAGATGCCAGGCATCCAAAGCTTTGATCACAATTTGGGCATTGCAGCTCAGACTCATCACTATGAAAATATGATTTTCTTTGAGGAAAGCAACTCTGATCCTGTAGTGACGTCATCTAAAAAAGATAGGACTCTGACCCTCTCCCATCTCAGCTACAGACTTCGTGGCTGACTCTGGGCATGTCATCTGGTCTCTTTTTGCCATAATTCCCTTTCTATAAAACAAAGCTGACAACATTTCTGGTTATCCTGTGAAGAAAATTAAGCCATATCCTTGGGGTAATTTGATATATGGCATTACGAGCCATAAACGGTCCTGTCAGGCAGAGAAACAAAAATTTTTATATGGAATATTTTCAGCCATTCATTTCTTTTGAGCCTGACTGTTTACTTTGGTTAGGAGGGACTTTACAGTATCTCTGCTTATAATCTTTTTGTTGTCCCTCCACCTCCCTCCAAGCTCCACAACTAAGCAAAAAGCCCTGACTCTCCATTGCTTTCACCACTTCTCACCTGAAGCACACTGATAAGGATTGCCTAATTAATTGTTTAGGGCTGGAGAATATACCAATGAAATTCTTCCACATCCAGATATTTTGTACACTTCCCCACAACTCCCCAACACGTTTAGCTTCCTCCACTCTCAGACCTCCAGAAATTTTTAGTCTTAAATGCATCTGAAGAAAACATAATTTTTGCGTAATCTGTTGTTCGGTCCCTTCCTTCCCAAACCCCTTATGGGGTTACAGATTTATTGAAGATCTTGTTTCTCATATGCCCCCCAAAATAAAAAAATCTTTAATGAAAATCTGTTTTTAAAGTATAATTAAGGCCTCTGTTTGGGCCATGGAATTTCATTGCTAAGCATTGTGCTGCTGACAGAAGGGAATGCTTCAATTTGAAGCCCGTGAGATTTACAGGAATAAAGTAGAGCTTTGCTTTAGGTTTTCAAAAGCCCAAACTATGCCTGTGCATCCATTATACATGACAGAATGATTATACTACAAAAAAAATTACATATCCAATCTTTTGTATTTTGGCTGCAGGCAGTTCAGCTCTGTCTGGTTGAGTGCACGTTATGTGTTCTTCCTTTTGATACACAAACAACTCTAGGTTAGTGATGAAAGGGGAAGGGGTCTGAAATCACATTAGACTGTTTTCTCACTGTGTTTAGACAATGCAAGAACATGCACTGCTTAAAGAGGAATCTCTGTGGATCATCAGCTGCTGTAGGCAAACTCAGTCTCCCATTGCTCTGATGGAAGATGAGAAATACTGGTTCGTAATATGTTGAAAGGTTTCTATGCATCCTGAAAAAAATGACTGAGTCATCTAACACGTGGACTTGCTTTTTATCAAGGCTTATATCCATCTTCGGCAGCTGTATATCGGGCCCAGTTAAATCCATACAACTTCCAAGGTAAAGAGTTCAATAATTTGGTGAGGGTTATGTTAAAGAAATCAAACTGTTACTTACCTGCCTGCTGCATTTAGTTACCTGGAATAAGTGTTTATAGGTGAATTGCTCAATGCTTTTAGCATGATAGGACCTTCTATGAGCAATTAAAGCACAAGGCTCTGGAGAATCAGCCGCCTTTTTCAGTGAAACTATACTGGTGTTTGAAATGCTTCGTGTTCTGTAGATATAATCAATACAGATGAGGACTTGTTAACTCTCCAGCATGAATAGACGGAGTTTGGGATCTGATGTAAAGGGAGAAGTTTGTGATAAAGTCAGGTACAGTCTCATAAACTAGCAAGGCTGCATCTAGGTATATGTAAGTCCCATTTTCCAGAGTGCTGGAGGATAATTTTCTTGGTTTTTTTCTTTCAGCTGGTCGTACTGATCCATAATTCACCTGTTGAGCCACTTGTTCAAGGTCACACTGCAAGCAGTCCTGTGGTTGTGTAAGGCTTCAACTCCTCCGTTAAGCCCCTTGCCTCTGTCACATACATGCCAATCTTGCACACAAATCATGGAATCATTTAAGTTGCAAAAGACCTTTATGATCATCAAGTCCAACCACAAACCTAATACTGCCAAGTCCACCATAAAGTGACAAGTTTGTGCACTGTATACACACATTTGTGTCCGTGTCCCCAAGTAAGCTGCTCATCTGCAAGCTTGAAATTCCAGACTCATATGGGCCTGTAGGGTTTTCCATCATTTATTTCAACCAGCTGCTTCTGTAAAGGTGTTTATTGATGTTTTGCACCGATGGTAAATGAAGGACAAGTGTTACACATGCTAACTTTGATAGGGCTTGAAAACTTTTCCAACAGAGAGCTGGTTTTGTTCCGTATTTACCAACATTCTTGCTTATGTTTTTGCCCATTATTGAAGGGTTTTGAAATACACTAGCACTCTTTTTTTTTTTTTTTCCTCCTGAGCTGGATTTACTGTGTGCAGCGGTAACAAAAGTACAGGAGTACATAACTACAGCTCCTGTTAATTGAATGTGGGATGTGTGCTGCAAATCACACATGATGCAGTCATGGCTGCACAGATAATATACAGGACTCCTTTCTCTCTGCCTACCTTGTTACCTGAAACCCCTTTTTTCCTTTTTTGTCTACTTCTTCCCCTCCCCCCCGCTCCCCAAAGCATTTCTGTTCTCTTCACTCTGCTCTGCCCATAGGGTCTGCCCCACTTTTTGCTGAGGAGCAGGATGCTTTGGCCGAGCCAAACCATTACTCACGCGAGGAAAGGATGGGGCAAATATAAAACTGTATTTTGAATACAGTCTTTCTACAACAAAATCAGTTAGCTGCTGACAACAGTAGGACCGTATCTAGACCTCTTTAGGCTCTCAGCATCTGACTTTTTGCAGTTTGTGAAACACAGCTTGGAAAAAGGGATGTTTACTGCTTCCTAATGCGGAGATAAGCAGTGAGTTACTTTGCCTTCAGCTGCCTGAGAACTCAGGTGATTAATAACTGACTTTCTGGCCTCTTGTAACATCTAAACAGTTGTGAGGGGAAAAACAAAGCCCTGTGATAAGGAAGGAGGAGGAAGTTCAGACTGTTTATGGGTGGTTATGGTTTCCTCTGTTTCTTCCTATTTTATGTTATGCCTGATCTTTTTTTTTCAAGTTGCAGAAAACAGGCTTCACAGTGCTGGCAATAATATTCACTGAATACGCTGGGAAATATTGTTAACTTGTTTTCTAGGGATGCGGGGCCATGCTCACATTTTTCTGAAATCTAGGTTTTTATAAGAGGTCCTAAGATCTGTTATAGAATACAAATAGAATAGAATTGTATAGAATATAAAATATATTTGATTGTTCGAGTGGGTAATTTCAGCCCATGATAAGTAAAGGCCAGTTTCAAATTAAGACAGCTGTTCTCAAGTAGTGAGTAAATCAATTAGCCTGTGTGGGAGGGGGTGGGGTACACCCTTACACGGACAGTAGTTTTCTAGCCAGCATGCTCTATCTTTGCTAGGGCTCAGTTTCAGACCTTTTTGTCTCCTGGAATACTCTGTTTATAGCTCTTCCGTGCTATGAAAGCCTGGTCAAAGGCCTCTCCTCCCATTTTGCTGTCTAGTTCATGTCACATTTAGTTTCTCATTTCCAGATAGGCCCTGGCTCTGTATCTGTCTCCAAATGACGTGTAGAATATCTCAAACACTAATGCTGGTCTTCAGTAATATATGTCCTTCTGAGTTCCTCTTTAAGGGAGGGAGACCAAGGGATTCTTTCTGGACTCTTGAAGGAAAGCTCAAGCAAAATAAGTTACTTATCTTCTGGGATGCACCTGACACACATTTTTACAATTGCTTAATAGATCTGAAGTTTGCTCTCTCCATGAGTCAGCAGCACTAACAATTATGTGACTTCACTGCCAGCCAGATGAGGGAGTTGATCTGACTGGAAAGTAATTTATATTTTTTTTTCTCTGTTAATTAGCAGATGGATTTACCAACTTGGGCCAGCTCTGAGAGCAGGAACTGGGAAAGGTGGGTGTGTGTCTTTTTTGCAGCATGGAATTTAAATTGGCTTAAGCCATTTATAAATAACACACCCCACTCATAACTTTCCCCTTTTTAAAGAAAACAAAGACCATAGGAAAATGTCTTCTTGCAGATGCAATCACAATGCCCAACTCAGAAATCAGCTTGTGTTTATTCCCTACATGGAGGAGAACTTCTGCAGCCCATTGCTGATGGTTAACAAGTTATGACTGCTAAGTCAACAACAATGTAAGTCCTGTATCTTTTTATGTTGTTATTTTCTAGCTCATATCTTCAACAATGAGGCTACAGTAGTTTTTTTTCAATGAAAGTTCAGATTCTGTGGTCAGAAAACTGGGAACAGGTGAAAAGCAAAAAAGATTGCAGTAGCTAGGACTTGTTGTAACACTAGGGTGTTGTAATACTAGGATGTTGTAACACTGTGTGAGGAGGAGGGTGTTGTGACACACAAGTGGAAGAGACAGACTTGATCTTGCTGAAAGCAAGAGAGACAGACCTGGTGCATAGTATAGCCAGCACTTCAGATCAACCTTGTGAGGGTAGCAAAAGGCTCCCTCTCTCAATCTTTTGTAACTGCATGTGCTTTGTATTCCACTGTAGTATGGCTGTAGAAAGGAGCTGAAGAAAGAGCTCAGCACTTCGGTGAACAATCTGATTGCTTTTACAAAATAGTAACTTAACTGCAAAATTGCTGCATGTATGAAATAAATAAAACCTTGGGAGATGCACTTGGTTCTTTCTACCTCCCCCAATAGCTCTTTAGAGAAATTCATCCTGTTCTGCCAGTCTCTTCTGAGGTTTTTTTGAGCCAAGGACTGAGTAATGATGGCGTAAGGCATGGTTTTGAGCCCTTGCATGTTGGCATGATGTCAGTGGGGACGAGTGCAGAATGTAGGTTTGCAAAGGTCTCAAAAGAGCTATCATTCCCTGAGTTGCATTTGGCTTTCTGATGACCTAAAGCCATTCTCCACCCATCTATGAAGTAATCTGTCTCTGAGTTATTTACTTGGATGTCAGTTAAAGTAATTAGTATCCCGGTGGTCTAATTCTCTCCTTTTAGTGACCTAATAACAAATTAGGAGATTTGTTCAGATTAATCAAAAGGACTTTATTAGCATAGTGCTTACCATAAAGCATTTTAACAGAAACGGAAGGAGGTAGCCTAAGTCAGAGCTAGGGTCACCTAGCTCAGTTTCTCTTGAGGTTACCATGTACAGTGTTAATGGACATGAATGTTTTCTTCCCAGGAGAAATTAGTCCCATTTTACATGTTTTAGGGTATCTTTTTTTTTTTTGAGGTGAAACAGAGACATGCCTGGGTATGTATTTTTGGTGGATCTGGGCTATTTACTGCATCTTCTAATAATAACATATCTCTTAATTTTAGGAGAGAGCTTAAAAAATGGCTCATCCCCTTTAGTCTTTGTGTTTGCAGTGTCTTGCTAGGAAGCGTTGGTTATGTACTTGCCACAGATTGTGCAATTAAAACTCAGTGTATCTTTACATATAAAATCAATGACCTAGAGCATTATGGAGCATTACTGTACTCTTTAAAATGAATCTACAGGCTTTGAAGACTATTTCTGTAGCACTAATTGTCCTCCTTGTATTACATGTACATGCTCTGAAGGTGGTGAACTGCACCTTGAGGGTTGTGGAATTGTACTGTCGTTAGTGTAAGTCACGGATGAAAGTGCTGGCAGAAGCAAGGCTGTAACTCTTAAAATTGTGCAATGGCCAGACTGTTATTTTTCCCTGAGGATAATTTGAAAGAAAAGCAATGTTTATGCTGGCTTTGAAATGTTTCAGTCCAGTCCCAAACCACTGACCTCCTAAAAACAAAGCGGAAATATGCCAACACCTCACTGAAAAAAGGCCATTCCCCAAGCATGTGATAATACCAGTTGGTTTGCCTGAATACTCACAAATAATAAATAAAAAGAGCCACATGTCCGGTTGAATCAGAGAGCAATTAGGAACCTTGACTGAAGGTTTGCAGATGCTGGCTTTGGAATTAATGGTTTGTACATTCCTGTTCCTACACTTTTTAAAGACTAAACAAGGGTATCAGATCAATGAGGGCTGTCAGCATATCCTAGTTGTCCTAATTTCCTTATTTCTAGCTCTTAATAGTTCTATTTTGAGTAAGTGTTTAAATAGTGAAACAGAGGAATTTCATGGCTTCTGGCTGAATCAGCGAAGCTTGAAATCTCCTGTTACTTTTATTTTCAGTTATTAATGGGTAGGGTTGTCTCCTCACCAACACTTCACTCTTGAATCCTGTAAATCCCACTAAGAGTCATGTAAGACAAAAGGAGTCATGATGATACAAATTAAAAGATCCCCTGAACTTCTAGTTTTAGACTTATACCTATATTACTTTGTTACCTTTTCCTCTTGCTTCCGTTGCCTCAGTTCTTCTTTCCCTGACCTGACCTAAAATGTTTTCTCTTCCTCTCTGTTCTGAAGGCTGCTGGACAGCATATATGCTCCTGCTTATCAGCCCTGTTTTCAAAAGCTGCAGCTCATGGCAACTTTTCCTGTAATTCTACTCATTGTAAATAACAGGCAGAGGTTCTGCCTTAACAGACTGGGGTAAATAGTGGGCAGAGAAAAAGTTAATTGGAGTATTGACAGCTTTAGCTTATTGGAAGCAAATAGAGTTAAAATTCAAATGGAGAAGTGTTCTCTGAACTGTGCTTTCTCTTAATACTGGTGCAAGGGAATTGAGGATGTCTGTTGTCTACAGTGTGTAATGGCTGCCAACGTGTTGAGGAAGGACTTTGCACAAAGGACTCTGGGTGTTCAGTTGGATGCCTTCCTACTGTAGGCTGAAGATGTCAAACCAAAGGACAAGAAACATAATTCTGGGAAGCAGGTCACTTCTGTTTCCCCACAGAAAGCTGTATCACTGTGAAAGTATTTCATCATTTAGGGCAGCAGTACAATTGCTGTGGCCTTGCTGGTTACTTTACAGGGTGGCTGCCGCACTGGAAGGAAAGGAGTTGGGTGTGTAGTGCAGGAGCTGCCTCCACTTTTATATCTATTCCTGGCAGCAGGATCAGCAGTCCAACTCTAAGTCTTTCCTTTTGGCTTTCCATGCCACCTCCCTCTCCCCATCTTGTGGTGGAAACAGAACCATTCCTCAGCCTTTGAATACCAAAATCCAATTTTTACTATGCTTCTGGGGTGGAAATAAAGCTTCCAGCACAGACTGGGGA